>NW_027485973.1:0-27989 GCF_050908995.1 Andrena cerasifolii
TGTTTCTTTGTTTCTTTGTATCTTTGTTTCTTTGTTTGTTCGTTCGTTCGTTCGTTTGTTCGTTTGTTCGTTTGTTCGTTTCTTCGTTTGTTCGTTTGTTCGTTTGTTCGTTTGTTCGTTTGTTCGTTTGTTCGTTTGTTCGTTTGTTCGTTTGTTCGTTTGTTCGTTTGTTCGTTTGTTCGTTGGTTCGTTGTTTCGTTGGTTCGATTGTTTCTTTGTTTCTTTGTTTCTTTATTTCATTGTTTTTTCGTTTGTTTTTTCGTTTGTTCGTTTGTTCGTTTGTTCGTTTGTTTTTTCGTTTGTTCGTTTGTTCGTTTGTTCGTTTGTTCGTTTGTTCGTTTGTTCGTTTGTTCGTTTGTTCGTTTGTTCGTTTGTTCGTTGGTTCGTTGTTTCGTTGGTTCGATTGTTTCTTTGTTTCTTTGTTTCTTTATTTCATTGTTTTTTCGTTTGTTTTTTCGTTTGTTCGTTTGTTCGTTTGTTCGTTTGTTTTTTCGTTTGTTCGTTTGTTCGTTTGTTCGTTTGTTCGTTTGTTCGTTTGTTCGTTTGTTCGTTTGTTCGTTTGTTCGTTTGTTCGTTTGTTCGTTTGTTCGTTTGTTCGTTTGTTCGTTTGTTCGTTTGTTCGTTTGTTCGTTTGTTCGTTTGTTCGTTTGTTCGTTTGTTCGATTGTTCGTTTGTTCGTTTGTTCCTTTGTTCGTTTGTTCGTTTGTTCGTTTGTTCGTTTGTTCGTTTGTTCGTTTGTTCGTTTGTTCGTTTGTTCGTTTGTTCGTTTGTTCGTTTGTTCGTTTGTTCGTTTGATCGTTTGTTCGTTGTTCGTTTGTTCGTTTGTTCGTTTGTTCGTTTGTTCGTTTGTTCGTTTGTTCGTTTGTTCGTTTGTTCGTTTGTTCGTTTGTTCGTTTGTTCGTTTGTTCGTTTGTCCGTTTGTCCGTTTGTTCGTTTGTTCGTTTGTTCGCTTGTTCGTTTTTTCGTTTGTTCGTTTGTTCGTTTGTTCGTTTGTTCGTTTGTTCGTTTGTTCGTTTGTTCGTTTGTTCGTTTGTTCGTTTGTTCGTTTGTTCGTTTGTTCGTTTGTTCGTTTGTTCGTTTGTTCGTTTGTTCGTTTGTTCGTTTGTTCGTTTGTTCGTTTGTTCGTTTGTTCGTTTGTTCGTTTGTTCGTTTGTTCGTTTGTCCGTTTGTTCGTTTGTTCGTTTGTTCGCTTGTTCGTTTTTTCGTTTGTTCGTTTGTTCGTTTGTTCGTTTGTTCGTTTGTTCGTTTGATCGTTTGTTCGTTTGTTCGTTTGTTCGTTTGTTCGTTTGTTCGTTTGTTCGTTTGTTCGTTTGTTCGTTTGTTTGTTTGTTCGTTTGTTCGTTTGTTCGTTTGTTCGTTTGGTCGTTTGTTCGTTTGTTCGTTTGTTCGTTTGTTCGTTTGTTCGTTTGTTCGTTTGTTCGTTTGTTCGTTTGTTCGTTTGTTCGTTTGTTCGTTTGTTCGTTTGTTCGTTTGTTCGTTTGTTCGTTTGTTCGTTTGTTCGTTTGTTCGTTTGTTCGTTTGTTCGTTTGTTCGTTTGTTCGTTTGTTCGTTTGTTCGTTTGTTCGTTTGTTCGGTTGTTCGTTTGTTCGTTTGTTCGTTTGTTCGTTTGTTCGTTTGTTCGTTTGTTCGTTTGTTCGTTTGTTCGTTTGTTCGTTTGTTCGTTTGTTCGTTTGTTCGTTTGTTCGTTTGTTCGTTTGTTCGTTTGTTCGTTTGTTCGTTTGTTCGTTTGTTCGTTTGTTCGTTTGTTCGTTTGTTCGTTTGTTCGTTTGTTCGTTTGTTCGTTTGTTCGTTTGTTCGTTTGTTCGTTTGTTCGTTTGTTCGTTTGTTCGTTTGTTCGTTTGTTCGTTTGTTCGTTTGTTCGTTTGTTCGTTTGTTCGTTTGTTCGTTTGTTCGTTTGTTCGTTTGTTCGTTTGTTCGTTTGTTCGTTTGTTCGTTTGTTCGTTTGTTCGTTTGTTCGTTTGTTCGTTTGTTCGTTTGTTCGTTTGTTCGTTTGTTCGTTTGTTCGTTTTTCAGTGTGTTCGTTTGTTCGTTTGTTCGTTTTTCAGTGTGTTCGTTTGCTCGTTGGATCGTTGGTTCGTTGGTTCGTTGGTTCGTTTATTTCTTTGTTTCTTTTTATCTTTGTTTCTTTGTTTCTTTGTTTCTTTGTATCTTTGTTTCTTTGTTTGTTCGTTCGTTCGTTCGTTTGTTCGTTTGTTCGTTTGTTCGTTTGTTCGTTTGTTCGTTTGTTCGTTTGTTCGTTTGTTCGTTTGTTCGTTTGTTCGTTTGTTCGTTTGTTCGTTTGTTCGTTTGTTCGTTGGTTCGTTGTTTCGTTGGTTCGATTGTTTCTTTGTTTCTTTGTTTCTTTATTTCATTGTTTTTTCGTTTGTTTTTTCGTTTGTTCGTTTGTTCGTTTGTTCGTTTGTTTTTTCGTTTGTTCGTTTGTTCGTTTGTTCGCTTGTTCGTTTTTTCGTTTGTTCGTTTGTTCGTTTGTTCGTTTGTTCGTTTGTTCGTTTGTTCGTTTGTTCGTTTGTTCGTTTGTTCGTTTGTTCGTTTGTTCGTTTGTTCGTTTGTTCGTTTGTTCGTTTGATCGTTTGTTCGTTTGTTCGTTTGTTCGTTTGTTCGTTTGTTCGTTTGTTCGTTTGTTCGTTTGTTCGTTTGTTCGTTTGTTCGTTTGTTCGTTTGTTCGTTTGTCCGTTTGTTCGTTTGTTCGTTTGTTCGCTTGTTCGTTTTTTCGTTTGTTCGTTTGTTCGTTTGTTCGTTTGTTCGTTTGTTCGTTTGTTCGTTTGTTCGTTTGTTCGTTTGTTCGTTTGTTCGTTTGTTCGTTTGTTCGTTTGTTCGTTTGTTCGTTTGTTCGTTTGTTCGTTTGTTCGTTTGTTCGTTTGTTCGTTTGTTCGTTTGTTCGTTTGTTCGTTTGTTCGTTTGTTCGTTTGTTCGTTTGTTCGTTTGTCCGTTTGTTCGTTTGTTCGTTTGTTCGCTTGTTCGTTTTTTCGTTTGTTCGTTTGTTCGTTTGTTCGTTTGTTCGTTTGTTCGTTTGATCGTTTGTTCGTTTGTTCGTTTGTTCGTTTGTTCGTTTGTTCGTTTGTTCGTTTGTTCGTTTGTTCGTTTGTTCGTTTGTTCGTTTGTTCGTTTGTTCGTTTGTTCGTTTGGTCGTTTGTTCGTTTGTTCGTTTGTTCGTTTGTTCGTTTGTTCGTTTGTTCGTTTGTTCGTTTGTTCGTTTGTTCGTTTGTTCGTTTGTTCGTTTGTTCGTTTGTTCGTTTGTTCGTTTGTTCGTTTGTTCGTTTGTTCGTTTGTTCGTTTGTTCGTTTGTTCGTTTGTTCGTTTGTTCGTTTGTTCGTTTGTTCGTTTGTTCGTTTGTTCGTTTGTTCGTTTGTTCGTTTGTTCGTTTGTTCGTTTGTTCGTTTGTTCGTTTGTTCGTTTGTTCGTTTGTTCGTTTGTTCGTTTGTTCGTTTGTTCGTTTGTTCGTTTGTTCGTTTGTTCGTTTGTTCGTTTGTTCGTTTGTTCGTTTGTTCGTTTGTTCGTTTGTTCGTTTGTTCGTTTGTTCGTTTGTTCGTTTGTTCGTTTGTTCGTTTGTTCGTTTGTTCGTTTGTTCGTTTGTTCGTTTGTTCGTTTGTTCGTTTGTTCGTTTGTTCGTTTGTTCGTTTGTTCGTTTGTTCGTTTGTTCGTTTGTTCGTTTGTTCGTTTGTTCGTTTGTTCGTTTGTTCGTTTGTTCGTTTGTTCGTTTGTTCGTTTGTTCGTTTGTTCGTTTGTTCGTTTTTCAGTGTGTTCGTTTGCTCGTTGGATCGTTGGTTCGTTGGTTCGTTTATTTCTTTGTTTCTTTTTATCTTTGTTTCTTTGTTTCTTTGTTTCTTTGTATCTTTGTTTCTTTGTTTGTTCGTTCGTTCGTTCGTTTGTTCGTTTGTTCGTTTGTTCGTTTGTTCGTTTGTTCGTTTGTTCGTTTGTTCGTTTGTTCGTTTGTTCGTTTGTTCGTTTGTTCGTTTGTTCGTTTGTTCGTTTGTTCGTTGGTTCGTTGTTTCGTTGGTTCGATTGTTTCTTTGTTTCTTTGTTTCTTTATTTCATTGTTTTTTCGTTTGTTTTTTCGTTTGTTCGTTTGTTCGTTTGTTCGTTTGTTTTTTCGTTTGTTCGTTTGTTCGTTTGTTCGTTTGTTCGTTTGTTCGTTTGTTCGTTTGTTCGTTTGTTCGTTTGTTCGTTTGTTCGTTTGTTCGTTTGTTCGTTTGTTCGTTTGTTCGTTTGTTCGTTTGTTCGTTTGTTCGTTTGTTCGTTTGTTCGTTTGTTCGTTTGTTCGTTTGTTCGTTTGTTCGTTTGTTCGTTTGTTCGTTTGTTCGTTTGTTCGTTTGTTCGTTTGTTCGTTTGTTCGTTTGTTCGTTTGTTCGTTTGTTCGTTTGTTCGTTTGTTCGTTTGTTCGTTTGTTCGTTTGTTCGTTTGTTCGTTTGTTCGTTTGTTCGTTTGTTCGTTTGTTCGTTTGTTCGTTTGTTCGTTTGTTCGTTTGTTCGTTTGTTCGTTTGTTCGTTTGTTCGTTTGTTCGTTTGTTCGTTTGTTCGTTTGTTCGTTTGTTCGTTTGTTCGTTTGTTCGTTTGTTCGTTTGTTCGTTTGTTCGTTTGTTCGTTTGTTCGTTTGTTCGTTTGTTCGTTTGTTCGTTTGTTCGTTTGTTCGTTTGTTCGTTTGTTCGTTTGTTCGTTTGTTCGTTTGTTCGTTTGTTCGTTTGTTCGTTTGTTCGTTTGTTCGTTTGTTCGTTTGTTCGTTTGTTCGTTTGTTCGTTTGTTCGTTTGTTCGTTTGTTCGTTTGTTCGTTTGTTCGTTTGTTCGTTTGTTCGTTTGTTCGTTTGTTCGTTTGTTCGTTTGTTCGTTTGTTCGTTTGTTCGTTTGTTCGTTTGTTCGTTTGTTCGTTTGTTCGTTTGTTCGTTTGTTCGTTTGTTCGTTTGTTCGTTTGTTCGTTTGTTCGTTTGTTCGTTTGTTCGTTTGTTCGTTTGTTCGTTTGTTCGTTTGTTCGTTTGTTCGTTTGTTCGTTTGTTCGTTTGTTCGTTTGTTCGTTTGTTCGTTTGTTCGTTTGTTCGTTTGTTCGTTTGTTCGTTTGTTCGTTTGTTCGTTTGTTCGTTTGTTCGTTTGTTCGTTTGTTCGTTTGTTCGTTTGTTCGTTTGTTCGTTTGTTCGTTTGTTCGTTTGTTCGTTTGTTCGTTTGTTCGTTTGTTCGTTTGTTCGTTTGTTCGTTTGTTCGTTTGTTCGTTTGTTCGTTTGTTCGTTTGTTCGTTTGTTCGTTTGTTCGTTTGTTCGTTTGTTCGTTTGTTCGTTTGTTCGTTTGTTCGTTTGTTCGTTTGTTCGTTTGTTCGTTTGTTCGTTTGTTCGTTTGTTCGTTTGTTCGTTTGTTCGTTTGTTCGTTTGTTCGTTTGTTCGTTTGTTCGTTTGTTCGTTTGTTCGTTTGTTCGTTTGTTCGTTTGTTCGTTTGTTCGTTTGTTCGTTTGTTCGTTTGTTCGTTTGTTCGTTTGTTCGTTTGTTCGTTTGTTCGTTTGTTCGTTTGTTCGTTTGTTCGTTTGTTCGTTTGTTCGTTTGTTCGTTTGTTCGTTTGTTCGTTTGTTCGTTTGTTCGTTTGTTCGTTTGTTCGTTTGTTCGTTTGTTCGTTTGTTCGTTTGTTCGTTTGTTCGTTTGTTCGTTTGTTCGTTTGTTCGTTTGTTCGTTTGTTCGTTTGTTCGTTTGTTCGTTTGTTCGTTTGTTCGTTTGTTCGTTTGTTCGTTTGTTCGTTTGTTCGTTTGTTCGTTTGTTCGTTTGTTCGTTTGTTCGTTTGTTCGTTTGTTCGTTTGTTCGTTTGTTCGTTTGTTCGTTTGTTCGTTTGTTCGTTTGTTCGTTTGTTCGTTTGTTCGTTTGTTCGTTTGTTCGTTTGTTCGTTTGTTCGTTTGTTCGTTTGTTCGTTTGTTCGTTTGTTCGTTTGTTCGTTTGTTCGTTTGTTCGTTTGTTCGTTTGTTCGTTTGTTCGTTTGTTCGTTTGTTCGTTTGTTCGTTTGTTCGTTTGTTCGTTTGTTCGTTTGTTCGTTTGTTCGTTTGTTCGTTTGTTCGTTTGTTCGTTTGTTCGTTTGTTCGTTTGTTCGTTTGTTCGTTTGTTCGTTTGTTCGTTTGTTCGTTTGTTCGTTTGTTCGTTTGTTCGTTTGTTCGTTTGTTCGTTTTTCAGTGTGTTCGTTTGCTCGTTGGATCGTTGGTTCGTTGGTTCGTTTATTTCTTTGTTTCTTTTTATCTTTGTTTCTTTGTTTCTTTGTTTCTTTGTTTCTTTGTTTCTTTGTTTGTTCGTTCGTTTGCTCGTTTGTTCGTTTGTTCGTTTGTTCGTTTGTTCGTTTGTTCGTTTGTTCGTTTGTTCGTTTGTTCGTTTGTTCGTTTGTTCGTTTGTTCGTTTGTTCGTTTGTTCGTTTGTTCGTTTGTTCGTTTGTTCGTTTTTTAGTTTGTTCGTTTGTTCGTTTGTCGTTTGTGCGTTTGTTCGTTTGTTCGTTTGTTCGTTTGTTCGTTTGTTCGTTTGTTCGTTTGTTCGTTTGTTCGTTTGTTCGTTTGTTCGTTTTTCAGTGTGTTCGTTTGCTCGTTGGATCGTTGGTTCGTTGGTTCGTTTATTTCTTTGTTTCTTTGTATCTTTGTTTCTTTGTTTCTTTGTATCTTTGTTTCTTTGTTTGTTTGTCCGTTTGTTCGTTTGTTCGTTTGTTCGTTTGATCGTTTGTTCGTTTGTTCGTTTGTTCGTTTGTTCGTTTGATCGTTTGTTCGTTTGTTCGTTTGTTCGTTTGTTCGTTTGTTCGTTTGTTCGTTTGTTCGTTTGTTCGTTTGTTCGTTTGTTCGTTTGTTCGTTTGTTCGTTTGTTCGTTTGTTCGTTTGTTCGTTTGTTCGTTTGTTCGTTTGTTCGTTTGTTCGTTTGTTCGTTTGTTCGTTTGTCCGTTTGTTCGTTTGTTCGTTTGTTCGCTTGTTCGTTTTTTCGTTTGTTCGTTTGTTCGTTTGTTCGTTTGTTCGTTTGTTCGTTTGTTCGTTTGTTCGTTTGTTCGTTTGTTCGTTTGTTCGTTTGTTCGTTTGTTCGTTTGTTCGTTTGTTCGTTTGTTCGTTTGTTCGTTTGTTCGTTTGTTCGTTTGTTCGTTTGTTCGTTTGTTCGTTTGTTCGTTTGTTCGTTTGTTCGTTTGTTCGTTTGTTCGTTTGTTCGTTTGTTCGTTTGTTCGTTTGTTCGTTTGTTCGTTTGTTCGTTTGTTCGTTTGTTCGTTTGTTCGTTTGTTCGTTTGTTCGTTTGTTCGTTTGTTCGTTTTTCAGTGTGTTCGTTTGCTCGTTGGATCGTTGGTTCGTTGGTTCGTTTATTTCTTTGTTTCTTTTTATCTTTGTTTCTTTGTTTCTTTGTTTCTTTGTATCTTTGTTTCTTTGTTTGTTCGTTCGTTTGTTCGTTTGTTCGTTTGTTCGTTTGTTCGTTTGTTCGTTTGTTCGTTTGTTCGTTTGTTCGTTTGTTCGTTTGTTCGTTTGTTCGTTTTTTAGTTTGTTCGTTTGTTCGTTTGTCGTTTGTGCGTTTGTTCGTTTGTTCGTTTGTTCGTTTGTTCGTTTGTTCGTTTGTTCGTTTGTTCGTTTTTCAGTGTGTTCGTTTGCTCGTTGGATCGTTGGTTCGTTGGTTCGTTTATTTCTTTGTTTCTTTGTATCTTTGTTTCTTTGTTTGTTTGTCCGTTTGTTCGTTTGTTCGTTTGTTCGTTTGTTCGTTTGTTCGTTTGTTCGTTTGTTCGTTTGTTCGTTTTTCAGTGTGTTCGTTTGCTCGTTGGATCGTTGGTTCGTTGGTTCGTTTATTTCTTTGTTTCTTTTTATCTTTGTTTCTTTGTTTCTTTGTTTCTTTGTATCTTTGTTTCTTTGTTTGTTCGTTCGTTTGTTCGTTTGTTCGTTTGTTCGTTTGTTCGTTTGTTCGTTTGTTCGTTTGTTCGTTTGTTCGTTTGTTCGTTTGTTCGTTTGTTCGTTTGTTCGTTTGTTCGTTTGTTCGTTTGTTCGTTTGTTCGTTTGTTCGTTTGTTCGTTTGTTCGTTTGTTCGTTTGTTCGTTTGTTCGTTTGTTCGTTTGTTCGTTTGTTCGTTTGTTCGTTTGTTCGTTTGTTCGTTTGTTCGTTTGTTCGTTTGTTCGTTTGTTCGTTTGTTCGTTTGTTCGTTTGTTCGTTTGTTCGTTTGTTCGTTTGTTCGTTTGTTCGCTTGTTCCTTTGTTCGTTTGTTCGTTTGTTCGTTTGTTCGTTTGTTCGTTTGTTCGTTTGTTCGTTTGTTCGTTTGTTCGTTTGTTCGTTTGTTCGTTTGTTCGTTTGTTCGTTTGTTCGTTTTTTTCGTTTGTTCGTTTGTTCGTTTGTTCGTTTGTTCGTTTGTTCGTTTGTTCGTTTGTTCGTTTGTTCGTTTGTTCGTTTGTTCGTTTGTTCGTTTGTTCGTTTGTTCGTTTTTCAGTGTGTTCGTTTGCTCGTTGGATCGTTGGTTCGTTGGTTCGTTTATTTCTTTGTTTCTTTTTATCTTTGTTTCTTTGTTTCTTTGTTTCTTTGTTTCTTTGTATCTTTGTTTCTTTGTTTGTTCGTTCGTTTGTTCGTTTGTTCGTTTGATCGTTTGTTCGTTTGTTCGTTTGTTCGTTTGTTCGCTTGTTCGTTTTTTCGTTTGTTCGTTTGTTCGTTTGTTCGTTTGTTCGTTTGTTCGTTTGTTCGTTTGTTCGTTTGTTCGTTTGTTCGTTTGTTCGTTTGTTCGTTTGTTCGTTTGTTCGTTTGTTCGTTTGTTCGTTTGTTCGTTTGTCCGTTTGTTCGTTTGTTCGTTTGTTCGCTTGTTCGTTTTTTCGTTTGTTCGTTTGTTCGTTTGTTCGTTTGTTCGTTTGTTCGTTTGTTCGTTTGTTCGTTTGTTCGTTTGTTCGTTTGTTCGTTTGTTCGTTTGTTCGTTTGTTCGTTTGTTCGTTTGTTCGTTTGATCGTTTGTTCGTTTGTTCGTTTGTTCGTTTGTTCGTTTGTTCGTTTGTTCGTTTGTTCGTTTGTTCGTTTGTTCGTTTGTTCGTTTGTTCGTTTGTTCGTTTGTTCGTTTGTTCGTTTGTTCGTTTGTTCGTTTGTTCGTTTGTTCGTTTGGTCGTTTGTTCGTTTGTTCGTTTGTTCGTTTGTTCGTTTGTTCGTTTGTTCGTTTGTTCGTTTGTTCGTTTGTTCGTTTGTTCGTTTGTTCGTTTTTTCGTTTGTTCGTTTGTTCGTTTGTTCGTTTGTTCGTTTGTTCGTTTGTTCGTTTGTTCGTTTGTTCGTTTGTTCGTTTGTTCGTTTGTTCGGTTGTTCGTTTGTTCGTTTGTTCGTTTGTTCGTTTGTTCGTTTGTTCGTTTGTTCGTTTGTTCGTTTGTTCGTTTGTTCGTTTGTTCGTTTGTTCGTTTGTTCGTTTGTTCGTTTGTTCGTTTGTTCGTTTGTTCGTTTGTTCGTTTGTTCGTTTGTTCGTTTGTTCGTTTGTTCGTTTGTTCGTTTGTTCGTTTGTTCGTTTGTTCGTTTGTTCGTTTGTTCGTTTGTTCGTTTGTTCGTTTGTTCGTTTGTTCGTTTGTTCGTTTGTTCGTTTGTTCGTTTGTTCGTTTGTTCGTTTGTTCGTTTGTTCGTTTGTTCGTTTGTTCGTTTGTTCGTTTGTTCGTTTGTTCGTTTGTTCGTTTGTTCGTTTGTTCGTTTGTTCGTTTGTTCGTTTGTTCGTTTGTTCGTTTGTTCGTTTGTTCGTTTGTTCGTTTGTTCGTTTGTTCGTTTGTTCGTTTGTTCGTTTGTTCGTTTGTTCGTTTGTTCGTTTGTTCGTTTGTTCGTTTGTTCGTTTGTTCGTTTGTTCGTTTGTTCGTTTGTTCGTTTGTTCGTTTGTTCGTTTGTTCGTTTGTTCGTTTGTTCGTTTGTTCGTTTGTTCGTTTGTTCGTTTGTTCGTTTGTTCGTTTGTTCGTTTGTTCGTTTGTTCGTTTGTTCGTTTGTTCGTTTGTTCGTTTGTTCGTTTGTTCGTTTGTTCGTTTGTTCGTTTGTTCGTTTGTTCGTTTGTTCGTTTGTTCGTTTGTTCGTTTGTTCGTTTGTTCGTTTGTTCGTTTGTTCGTTTGTTCGTTTGTTCGTTTGTTCGTTTGTTCGTTTGTTCGTTTGTTCGTTTGTTCGTTTGTTCGTTTGTTCGTTTGTTCGTTTGTTCGTTTGTTCGTTTGTTCGTTTGTTCGTTTGTTCGTTTGTTCGTTTGTTCGTTTGTTCGTTTGTTCGTTTGTTCGTTTGTTCGTTTGTTCGTTTGTTCGTTTGTTCGTTTGTTCGTTTGTTCGTTTGTTCGTTTGTTCGTTTGTTCGTTTGTTCGTTTGTTCGTTTGTTCGTTTGTTCGTTTGTTCGTTTGTTCGTTTGTTCGTTTGTTCGTTTGTTCGTTTGTTCGTTTGTTCGTTTGTTCGTTTGTTCGTTTGTTCGTTTGTTCGTTTGTTCGTTTGTTCGTTTGTTCGTTTGTTCGTTTGTTCGTTTGTTCGTTTGTTCGTTTGTTCGTTTGTTCGTTTGTTCGTTTGTTCGTTTGTTCGTTTGTTCGTTTGTTCGTTTGTTCGTTTGTTCGTTTGTTCGTTTGTTCGTTTGTTCGTTTGTTCGTTTGTTCGTTTGTTCGTTTGTTCGTTTGTTCGTTTGTTCGTTTGTTCGTTTGTTCGTTTGTTCGTTTGTTCGTTTGTTCGTTTGTTCGTTTGTTCGTTTGTTCGTTTGTTCGTTTGTTCGTTTGTTCGTTTGTTCGTTTGTTCGTTTGTTCGTTTGTTCGTTTGTTCGTTTGTTCGTTTTTCAGTGTGTTCGTTTGCTCGTTGGATCGTTGGTTCGTTGGTTCGTTTATTTCTTTGTTTCTTTTTATCTTTGTTTCTTTGTTTCTTTGTTTCTTTGTATCTTTGTTTCTTTGTTTGTTCGTTCGTTTGCTCGTTTGTTCGTTTGTTCGTTTGTTCGTTTGTTCGTTTGTTCGTTTGTTCGTTTGTTCGTTTGTTCGTTTGTTCGTTTGTTCGTTTGTTCGTTTGTTCGTTTGTTCGTTTGTTCGTTTGTTCGTTTGTTCGTTTTTTAGTTTGTTCGTTTGTTCGTTTGTCGTTTGTGCGTTTGTTCGTTTGTTCGTTTGTTCGTTTGTTCGTTTGTTCGTTTGTTCGTTTGTTCGTTTGTTCGTTTGTTCGTTTGTTCGTTTTTCAGTGTGTTCGTTTGCTCGTTGGATCGTTGGTTCGTTGGTTCGTTTATTTCTTTGTTTCTTTGTATCTTTGTTTCTTTGTTTCTTTGTATCTTTGTTTCTTTGTTTGTTTGTCCGTTTGTTCGTTTGTTCGTTTGTTCGTTTGATCGTTTGTTCGTTTGTTCGTTTGTTCGTTTGTTCGTTTGATCGTTTGTTCGTTTGTTCGTTTGTTCGTTTGTTCGTTTGTTCGTTTGTTCGTTTGTTCGTTTGTTCGTTTGTTCGTTTGTTCGTTTGTTCGTTTGTTCGTTTGTTCGTTTGTTCGTTTGTTCGTTTGTTCGTTTGTTCGTTTGTTCGTTTGTTCGTTTGTCCGTTTGTTCGTTTGTTCGTTTGTTCGCTTGTTCGTTTTTTCGTTTGTTCGTTTGTTCGTTTGTTCGTTTGTTCGTTTGTTCGTTTGTTCGTTTGTTCGTTTGTTCGTTTGTTCGTTTGTTCGTTTGTTCGTTTGTTCGTTTGTTCGTTTGTTCGTTTGTTCGTTTGTTCGTTTGTTCGTTTGTTCGTTTGTTCGTTTGTTCGTTTGTTCGTTTGTTCGTTTGTTCGTTTGTTCGTTTGTTCGTTTGTTCGTTTGTTCGTTTGTTCGTTTGTTCGTTTGTTCGTTTGTTCGTTTGTTCGTTTGTTCGTTTGTTCGTTTGTTCGTTTGTTCGTTTGTTCGTTTGTTCGTTTTTCAGTGTGTTCGTTTGCTCGTTGGATCGTTGGTTCGTTGGTTCGTTTATTTCTTTGTTTCTTTTTATCTTTGTTTCTTTGTTTCTTTGTTTCTTTGTATCTTTGTTTCTTTGTTTGTTCGTTCGTTTGTTCGTTTGTTCGTTTGTTCGTTTGTTCGTTTGTTCGTTTGTTCGTTTGTTCGTTTGTTCGTTTGTTCGTTTGTTCGTTTGTTCGTTTTTTAGTTTGTTCGTTTGTTCGTTTGTCGTTTGTGCGTTTGTTCGTTTGTTCGTTTGTTCGTTTGTTCGTTTGTTCGTTTGTTCGTTTGTTCGTTTTTCAGTGTGTTCGTTTGCTCGTTGGATCGTTGGTTCGTTGGTTCGTTTATTTCTTTGTTTCTTTGTATCTTTGTTTCTTTGTTTGTTTGTCCGTTTGTTCGTTTGTTCGTTTGTTCGTTTGTTCGTTTGTTCGTTTGTTCGTTTGTTCGTTTGTTCGTTTTTCAGTGTGTTCGTTTGCTCGTTGGATCGTTGGTTCGTTGGTTCGTTTATTTCTTTGTTTCTTTTTATCTTTGTTTCTTTGTTTCTTTGTTTCTTTGTATCTTTGTTTCTTTGTTTGTTCGTTCGTTTGTTCGTTTGTTCGTTTGTTCGTTTGTTCGTTTGTTCGTTTGTTCGTTTGTTCGTTTGTTCGTTTGTTCGTTTGTTCGTTTGTTCGTTTGTTCGTTTGTTCGTTTGTTCGTTTGTTCGTTTGTTCGTTTGTTCGTTTGTTCGTTTGTTCGTTTGTTCGTTTGTTCGTTTGTTCGTTTGTTCGTTTGTTCGTTTGTTCGTTTGTTCGTTTGTTCGTTTGTTCGTTTGTTCGTTTGTTCGTTTGTTCGTTTGTTCGTTTGTTCGTTTGTTCGTTTGTTCGTTTGTTCGTTTGTTCGTTTGTTCGTTTGTTCGCTTGTTCCTTTGTTCGTTTGTTCGTTTGTTCGTTTGTTCGTTTGTTCGTTTGTTCGTTTGTTCGTTTGTTCGTTTGTTCGTTTGTTCGTTTGTTCGTTTGTTCGTTTGTTCGTTTGTTCGTTTTTTCGTTTGTTCGTTTGTTCGTTTGTTCGTTTGTTCGTTTGTTCGTTTGTTCGTTTGTTCGTTTGTTCGTTTGTTCGTTTGTTCGTTTGTTCGTTTGTTCGTTTGTTCGTTTTTCAGTGTGTTCGTTTGCTCGTTGGATCGTTGGTTCGTTGGTTCGTTTATTTCTTTGTTTCTTTTTATCTTTGTTTCTTTGTTTCTTTGTTTCTTTGTTTCTTTGTATCTTTGTTTCTTTGTTTGTTCGTTCGTTTGTTCGTTTGTTCGTTTGATCGTTTGTTCGTTTGTTCGTTTGTTCGTTTGTTCGCTTGTTCGTTTTTTCGTTTGTTCGTTTGTTCGTTTGTTCGTTTGTTCGTTTGTTCGTTTGTTCGTTTGTTCGTTTGTTCGTTTGTTCGTTTGTTCGTTTGTTCGTTTGTTCGTTTGTTCGTTTGTTCGTTTGTTCGTTTGTTCGTTTGTTCGTTTGTCCGTTTGTTCGTTTGTTCGTTTGTTCGCTTGTTCGTTTTTTCGTTTGTTCGTTTGTTCGTTTGTTCGTTTGTTCGTTTGTTCGTTTGTTCGTTTGTTCGTTTGTTCGTTTGTTCGTTTGTTCGTTTGTTCGTTTGTTCGTTTGTTCGTTTGTTCGTTTGTTCGTTTGATCGTTTGTTCGTTTGTTCGTTTGTTCGTTTGTTCGTTTGTTCGTTTGTTCGTTTGTTCGTTTGTTCGTTTGTTCGTTTGTTCGTTTGTTCGTTTGTTCGTTTGTTCGTTTGTTCGTTTGTTCGTTTGTTCGTTTGTTCGTTTGTTCGTTTGTTCGTTTGTTCGTTTGTTCGTTTGTTCGTTTGTTCGTTTGTTCGTTTGTTCGTTTGTTCGTTTGTTCGTTTGTTCGTTTGTTCGTTTGTTCGTTTGTTCGTTTGTTCGTTTGTTCGTTTGTTCGTTTGTTCGTTTGTTCGTTTGTTCGTTTGTTCGTTTGTTCGTTTGTTCGTTTGTTCGTTTGTTCGGTTGTTCGTTTGTTCGTTTGTTCGTTTGTTCGTTTGTTCGTTTGTTCGTTTGTTCGTTTGTTCGTTTGTTCGTTTGTTCGTTTGTTCGTTTGTTCGTTTGTTCGTTTGTTCGTTTGTTCGTTTGTTCGTTTGTTCGTTTGTTCGTTTGTTCGTTTGTTCGTTTGTTCGTTTGTTCGTTTGTTCGTTTGTTCGTTTGTTCGTTTGTTCGTTTGTTCGTTTGTTCGTTTGTTCGTTTGTTCGTTTGTTCGTTTGTTCGTTTGTTCGTTTGTTCGTTTGTTCGTTTGTTCGTTTGTTCGTTTGTTCGTTTGTTCGTTTGTTCGTTTGTTCGTTTGTTCGTTTGTTCGTTTGTTCGTTTGTTCGTTTGTTCGTTTGTTCGTTTGTTCGTTTGTTCGTTTGTTCGTTTGTTCGTTTGTTCGTTTGTTCGTTTGTTCGTTTGTTCGTTTGTTCGTTTGTTCGTTTGTTCGTTTGTTCGTTTGTTCGTTTGTTCGTTTGTTCGTTTGTTCGTTTGTTCGTTTGTTCGTTTGTTCGTTTGTTCGTTTGTTCGTTTGTTCGTTTGTTCGTTTGTTCGTTTGTTCGTTTGTTCGTTTGTTCGTTTGTTCGTTTGTTCGTTTGTTCGTTTGTTCGTTTGTTCGTTTGTTCGTTTGTTCGTTTGTTCGTTTGTTCGTTTGTTCGTTTGTTCGTTTGTTCGTTTGTTCGTTTGTTCGTTTGTTCGTTTGTTCGTTTGTTCGTTTGTTCGTTTGTTCGTTTGTTCGTTTGTTCGTTTGTTCGTTTGTTCGTTTGTTCGTTTGTTCGTTTTTCAGTGTGTTCGTTTGCTCGTTGGATCGTTGGTTCGTTGGTTCGTTTATTTCTTTGTTTCTTTTTATCTTTGTTTCTTTGTTTCTTTGTTTCTTTGTATCTTTGTTTCTTTGTTTGTTCGTTCGTTCGTTCGTTTGTTCGTTTGTTCGTTTGTTCGTTTGTTCGTTTGTTCGTTTGTTCGTTTGTTCGTTTGTTCGTTTGTTCGTTTGTTCGTTTGTTCGTTTGTTCGTTTGTTCGTTTGTTCGTTTGTTCGTTTGTTCGTTTGTTCGTTTGTTCGTTTGTTCGTTTGTTCGTTTGTTCGTTTGTTCGTTTGTTCGTTTGTTCGTTTGTTCGTTGGTTCGTTGTTTCGTTGGTTCGATTGTTTCTTTGTTTCTTTGTTTCTTTATTTCATTGTTTTTTCGTTTGTTTTTTGGTTTGTTCGTTTGTTCGTTTGTTTTTTCGTTTGTTCGTTTGTTCGTTTGTTCGTTTGTTCGTTTGTTCGTTTGTTCGTTTGTTCGTTTGTTCGTTTGTTCGTTTGTTTGTTTGTTCGTTTGTTCGTTTGTTCGTTTGTTCGTTTGTTCGTTTGTTCGTTTGTTCGTTTGTTCGTTTGTTCGTTTGTTCGTTTGTTCGTTTGTTCGTTTGTTCGTTTGTTCGTTTGTTCGTTTGTTCGTTTGTTCGTTTGTTCGTTTGTTCGTTTGTTCGTTTGTTCGTTTGTTCGTTTGTTCGTTTGTTCGTTTGTTCGTTTGTTCGTTTGTTCGTTTGTTCGTTTGTTCGTTTGTTCGTTTGTTCGTTTGTTCGTTTGTTCGTTTGTTCGTTTGTTCGTTTGTTCGTTTGTTCGTTTGTTCGTTTGTTCGTTTGTTCGTTTGTTCGTTTGTTCGTTTGTTCGTTTGTTCGTTTGTTCGTTTGTTCGTTTGTTCGTTTGTTCGTTTGTTCGTTTGTTCGTTTGTTCGTTTGTTCGTTTGTTCGTTTGTTCGTTTGTTCGTTTGTTCGTTTGTTCGTTTGTTCGTTTGTTCGTTTGTTCGTTTGTTCGTTTGTTCGTTTGTTCGTTTGTTCGTTTGTTCGTTTGTTCGTTTGTTCGTTTGTTCGTTTGTTCGTTTGTTCGTTTGTTCGTTTGTTCGTTTGTTCGTTTGTTCGTTTGTTCGTTTGTTCGTTTGTTCGTTTGTTCGTTTGTTCGTTTGTTCGTTTGTTCGTTTGTTCGTTTGTTCGTTTGTTCGTTTGTTCGTTTGTTCGTTTGTTCGTTTGTTCGTTTGTTCGTTTGTTCGTTTGTTCGTTTGTTCGTTTGTTCGTTTGTTCGTTTGTTCGTTTGTTCGTTTGTTCGTTTGTTCGTTTGTTCGTTTGTTCGTTTGTTCGTTTGTTCGTTTGTTCGTTTGTTCGTTTGTTCGTTTGTTCGTTTGTTCGTTTGTTCGTTTGTTCGTTTGTTCGTTTGTTCGTTTGTTCGTTTGTTCGTTTGTTCGTTTGTTCGTTTGTTCGTTTGTTCGTTTGTTCGTTTGTTCGTTTGTTCGTTTGTTCGTTTGTTCGTTTGTTCGTTTGTTCGTTTGTTCGTTTGTTCGTTTGTTCGTTTGTTCGTTTGTTCGTTTGTTCGTTTGTTCGTTTGTTCGTTTGTTCGTTTGTTCGTTTGTTCGTTTGTTCGTTTGTTCGTTTGTTCGTTTGTTCGTTTGTTCGTTTGTTCGTTTGTTCGTTTGTTCGTTTGTTCGTTTGTTCGTTTGTTCGTTTGTTCGTTTGTTCGTTTGTTCGTTTGTTCGTTTGTTCGTTTGTTCGTTTGTTCGTTTGTTCGTTTGTTCGTTTGTTCGTTTGTTCGTTTGTTCGTTTGTTCGTTTGTTCGTTTGTTCGTTTGTTCGTTTGTTCGTTTGTTCGTTTGTTCGTTTGTTCGTTTGTTCGTTTGTTCGTTTGTTCGTTTGTTCGTTTGTTCGTTTGTTCGTTTGTTCGTTTGTTCGTTTGTTCGTTTGTTCGTTTGTTCGTTTGTTCGTTTGTTCGTTTGTTCGTTTGTTCGTTTGTTCGTTTGTTCGTTTGTTCGTTTGTTCGTTTGTTCGTTTGTTCGTTTGTTCGTTTGTTCGTTTGTTCGTTTGTTCGTTTGTTCGTTTGTTCGTTTGTTCGTTTGTTCGTTTGTTCGTTTGTTCGTTTGTTCGTTTGTTCGTTTGTTCGTTTGTTCGTTTGTTCGTTTGTTCGTTTGTTCGTTTGTTCGTTTGTTCGTTTGTTCGTTTGTTCGTTTGTTCGTTTGTTCGTTTGTTCGTTTGTTCGTTTGTTCGTTTGTTCGTTTGTTCGTTTGTTCGTTTGTTCGTTTGTTCGTTTGTTCGTTTGTTCGTTTGTTCGTTTGTTCGTTTGTTCGTTTGTTCGTTTGTTCGTTTGTTCGTTTGTTCGTTTGTTCGTTTGTTCGTTTGTTCGTTTGTTCGTTTGTTCGTTTGTTCGTTTGTTCGTTTGTTCGTTTGTTCGTTTGTTCGTTTGTTCGTTTGTTCGTTTGTTCGTTTGTTCGTTTGTTCGTTTGTTCGTTTGTTCGTTTGTTCGTTTGTTCGTTTGTTCGTTTGTTCGTTTGTTCGTTTGTTCGTTTGTTCGTTTGTTCGTTTGTTCGTTTGTTCGTTTGTTCGTTTGTTCGTTTGTTCGTTTGTTCGTTTGTTCGTTTGTTCGTTTGTTCGTTTGTTCGTTTGTTCGTTTGTTCGTTTGTTCGTTTGTTCGTTTGTTCGTTTGTTCGTTTGTTCGTTTGTTCGTTTGTTCGTTTGTTCGTTTGTTCGTTTGTTCGTTTGTTCGTTTGTTCGTTTGTTCGTTTGTTCGTTTGTTCGTTTGTTCGTTTGTTCGTTTGTTCGTTTGTTCGTTTGTTCGTTTGTTCGTTTGTTCGTTTGTTCGTTTGTTCGTTTTTCAGTGTGTTCGTTTGCTCGTTGGATCGTTGGTTCGTTGGTTCGTTTATTTCTTTGTTTCTTTTTATCTTTGTTTCTTTGTTTCTTTGTTTCTTTGTATCTTTGTTTCTTTGTTCATTTGTTCGTTTGTTCGTTTGTTCGTTTGTTCGTTTGTTCGTTTGTTCGTTTGTTCGTTTGTTCGTTTGTTCGTTTGTTCGTTTGTTCGTTTGTTCGTTTGTTCGTTTGTTCGTTTGTTCGTTTGTTCGTTTGTTCGTTTGTTCGTTTGTTCGTTTGTTCGTTTGTTCGTTTGTTCGTTTGTTCGTTTGTTCGTTTGTTCGTTTGTTCGTTTGTTCGTTTGTTCGTTTGTTCGTTTGTTCGTTTGTTCGTTTGTTCGTTTGCTCGTTGGATCGTTGGTTCGTTGGTTCGTTTATTTCTTTGTTTCTTTTTATCTTTGTTTCTTTGTTTCTTTGTTTCTTTGTATCTTTGTTTCTTTGTTTGTTCGTTCGTTTGTTCGTTTGTTCGTTTGTTCGTTTGTTCGTTTGTTCGTTTGTTCGTTTGTTCGTTTGTTCGTTTGTTCGTTTGTTCGTTTGTTCGTTTGTTCGTTTGTTCGTTTGTTCGTTTGTTCGTTTGTTCGTTTGTTCGTTTGTTCGTTTGTTCGTTTGTTCGTTTGTTCGTTTGTTCGTTTGTTCGTTTGTTCGTTTGTTCGTTTGTTCGTTTGTTCGTTTGTTCGTTTGTTCGTTTTTTTTCGTTTGTTCGTTTGTTCGTTTGTTCGTTTGTTCGTTTGTTCGTTTGTTCGTTTGTTCGTTTGTTCGTTTGTTCGTTTGTTCGTTTGTTCGTTTGTTCGTTTGTTCGTTTGTTCGTTTGTTCGTTTGTTCGTTTGTTCGTTTGTTCGTTTGTTCGTTTGTTCGTTTGTTCGTTTGTTCGTTTGTTCGTTTGTTCGTTTGTTCGTTTGTTCGTTTGTTCGTTTGTTCGTTTGTTCGTTTGTTCGTTTGTTCGTTTGTTCGTTTGTTCGTTTGTTCCTTTGTTCGTTTGTTCGTTTGTTCGTTTGTTCGTTTGTTCGTTTGTTCGTTTGTTCGTTTGTTCGTTTGTTCGTTTGTTCGTTTGTTCGTTTGTTCGTTTGTTCGTTTGTTCGTTTGTTCGTTTGTTCGTTTGTTCGTTTGTTCGTTTGTTCGTTTGTTCGTTTGTTCGTTTGTTCGTTTGTTCGTTTGTTCGTTTGTTCGTTTGTTCGTTTGTTCGTTTGTTCGTTGGTTCGTTGTTTCGTTGGTTCGATTGTTTCTTTGTTTCTTTGTTTCTTTATTTCATTGTTTTTTCGTTTGTTTTTTCGTTTGTTCGTTTGTTCGTTTGTTCGTTTGTTCGTTTGTTCGTTTGTTCGTTTGTTCGTTTGTTCGTTTGTTCGTTTGTTCGTTTGTTCGTTTGTTCGTTTGTTCGTTTGTTCGTTTGTTCGTTTGTTCGTTTGTTCGTTTGTTCGTTTGTTCGTTTGTTCGTTTGTTCGTTTGTTCGTTTGTTCGTTTGTTCGTTTGTTCGTTTGTTCGTTTGTTCGTTTGTTCGTTTGTTCGTTTGTTCGTTTGTTCGTTTGTTCGTTTGTTCGTTTGTTCGTTTGTTCGTTTGTTCGTTTGTTCGTTTGTTCGTTTGTTCGTTTGTTCGTTTGTTCGTTTGTTCGTTTGTTCGTTTGTTCGTTTGTTCGTTTGTTCGTTTGTTCGTTTGTTCGTTTGTTCGTTTGTTCGTTTGTTCGTTTGTTCGTTTGTTCGTTTGTTCGTTTGTTCGTTTGTTCGTTTGTTCGTTTGTTCGTTTGTTCGTTTGTTCGTTTGTACGTTTGTTCGTTGGTTCGATTTTTTCTTTGTTTCTTTGTTTCTTTATTTCATTGTTTTTTCGTTTGTTTTTTCGTTTGTTCGTTTGTTCGTTTGTTCGTTTGTTCGTTTGTTCGTTTGTTCGTTTGTTCGTTTGTTCGTTTGTTCGTTTGTTCGTTTGTTCGTTTGTTCGTTTGTTCGTTTGTTCGTTTGTTCGTTTGTTCGTTTGTTCGTTTGTTCGTTTGTTCGTTTGTTCGTTTGTTCGTTTGTTCGTTTGTTCGTTTGTTCGTTTTTTCGTTTGTTCGTTTGTTCGTTTGTTCGTTTGTTCGTTTGTTCGTTTGTTCGCTTGTTCGTTTGTTCCTTTGTTCGTTTGTTCGTTTGTTCGTTTGTTCGTTTGTTCGTTTGTTCGTTTGTTCGTTTGTTCGTTTGTTCGTTTGTTCGTTTGTTCGTTTGTTCGTTTGTTCGTTTGTTCGTTTGTTCGTTTGTTCGTTTGTTCGTTTGTTCGTTTGTTCGTTTGTTCGTTTGTTCGTTTGTTCGTTTGTTCGTTTGTTCGTTTGTTCGTTTGTTCGTTTGTTCGTTTGTTCGTTTGTTCGTTTGTTCCTTTGTTCGTTTGTTCGTTTGTTCGTTTGTTCGTTTGTTCGTTTGTTCGTTTGTTCGTTTGTTCGTTTGTTCGTTTGTTCGTTTGTTCGTTTGTTCGTTTGTTCGTTTGTTCGTTTGTTCGTTTGTTCGTTTTTTTCGTTTGTTCGTTTGTTCGTTTGTTCGTTTGTTCGTTTGTTCGTTTGTTCGTTTGTTCGTTTGTTCGTTTGTTCGTTTGTTCGTTTGTTCGTTTGTTCGTTTGTTCGTTTGTTCGTTTGTTCGTATGTTCGTTTGTTCGTTTGTTCGTTTGTTCGTTTGTTCGTTTGTTCGTTTGTTCGTTTGTTCGTTTGTTCGTTTGTTCGTTTGTTCGTTTGTTCGTTTGTTCGTTTGTTCGTTTGTTCGTTTGTTCGTTTGTTCGTTTGTTCGTTTGTTCGTTTGTTCGTTTGTTCGTTTGTTCGTTGGTTCGTTGTTTCCTTGGTTCGATTGTTTCTTTGTTTCTTTGTTTCTTTATTTCATTGTTTTTTCGTTTGTTTTTTCGTTTGTTCGTTTGTTCGTTTGTTCGGTTGTTCGTTTGTTCGTTTGTTCGTTTGTTCGTTTGTTCGTTTGTTCGTTTGTTCGTTTGTTCGTTTGTTCGTTTGTTCGTTTGTTCGTTTGTTCGTTTGTTCGTTTGTTCGTTTGTTCGTTTGTTCGTTTGTTCGTTTGTTCGTTTGTTCGTTTGTTCGTTTGTTCGTTTGTTCGTTTGTTCGTTTGTTCGTTTGTTCGTTTGTTCGTTTGTTCGTTTGTTCGTTTGTTCGTTTGTTCGTTTGTTCGTTTGTTCGTTTTTCAGTGTGTTCGTTTGCTCGTTGGATCGTTGGTTCGTTGGTTCGTTTATTTCTTTGTTTCTTTGTATCTTTGTTTCTTTGTTTCTTTGTATCTTTGTTTCTTTGTTTGTTTGTCCGTTTGTTCGTTTGTTCGTTTGTTCGTTTGTTCGTTTGTTCGTTTGTTCGTTTGTTCGTTTGTTCGTTTGTTCGTTTGTTCGTTTGTTCGTTTGTTCGTTTGTTCGTTTGTTCGTTTGTGCGTTTGTTCGTTTGTTCGTTTGTTCGTTTGTTCGTTTGTTCGTTTGTTCGTTTGTTCGTTTGTTCGTTTGTTCGTTTGTTCGTTTGTTCGTTTGTTCGTTTGTTCGTTTGTTCGTTTGTTCGTTTGTTCGTTTGTTCGTTTGTTCGTTTGTTCGTTTGTTCGTTTGTTCGTTTGTTCGTTTGTTCGTTTGTTCGTTTGTTCGTTTGTTCGCTTGTTCGTTTGTTCGTTTGTTCGTTTGTTCGTTTGTTCGTTTGTTCGTTTGTTCGTTTGTTCGTTTGTTCGTTTGTTCGTTTGTTCGTTTGTTCGTTTGTTCGTTTGTTCGTTTGTTCGTTTGTTCGTTTGTTCGTTTGTTCGTTTGTTCGTTTGTTCGTTTGTTCGTTTGATCGTTTGTTCGTTTGTTCGTTTGTTCGTTTGTTCGTTTGTTCGTTTGTTCGTTTGTTCGTTTGTTCGTTTGTTCGTTTGTTCGTTTGTTCGTTTGTTCGTTTGTTCGTTTGTTCGTTTGTTCGTTTGTTCCTTTGTTCGTTTGTTCGTTGGTTCGTTGTTTCGTTGGTTCGATTGTTTCTTTGTTTCTTTGTTTCTTTATTTCATTGTTTTTTCGTTTGTTTTTTCGTTTGTTCGTTTGTTCGTTTGTTCGTTTGTTCGTTTGTTCGTTTGTCCGTTTGTTCGTTTGTTCGTTTGTTCGTTTGATCGTTTGTTCGTTTGTTCGTTTGTTCGTTTGTTCGTTTGTTCGTTTGTTCGTTTGTTCGTTTGTTCGTTTGTTCGTTTGTTCGTTTGTTCGTTTGTCCGTTTGTTCGTTTGTTCGTTTGTTCGTTTGTTCGTTTGTTCGTTTGTTCGTTTTTTCGTTTGATCGTTTGTTCGTTTGTTCGTTTGTTCGTTTGTTCGTTTGTTCGTTTGTTCGTTTGTTCGTTTGTTCGTTTGTTCGTTTGTTCGTTTTTTTCGTTTGTTCGTTTGTTCGTTTGTTCGTTTGTTCGTTTGTTCGTTTGTTCGTTTGTTCGTTTGTTCGTTTGTTCGTTTGTTCGTTTGTTCGTTTGTTCGTTTGTTCGGTTGTTCGTTTGTTCGTTTGTTCGTTTGTTCGTTTGTTCGTTTGTTCGTTTGTTCGTTTGTTCGTTTGTTCGTTTGTTCGTTTGTTCGTTTGTTCGTTTGTTCGTTTGTTCGTTTGTTCGTTTGTTCGTTTGTTCGTTTGTTCGTTTGTTCGTTTGTTCGTTTTTTTCGTTTGTTCGTTTGTTCGTTTGTTCGTTTGTTCGTTTGTTCGTTTGTTCGTTTGTTCGTTTGTTCGTTTGTTCGTTTGTTCGTTTGTTCGTTTGTTCGTTTGTTCGTTTGTTCGTTTGATCGTTTGTTCGTTTGTTCGTTTGTTCGTTTGTTCGTTTGTTCGTTTGTTCGTTTGTTCGTTTGTTCGTTTGTTCGTTTGTTCGTTTGTCCGTTTGTTCGTTTGTTCGTTTGTTCGTTTGTTCGTTTGTTCGTTTGTTCGTTTTTTCGTTTGATCGTTTGTTCGTTTGTTCGTTTGTTCGTTTGTTCGTTTGTTCGTTTGTTCGTTTGTTCGTTTGTTCGTTTGTTCGTTTGTTCGTTTGTTCGTTTGTTCGTTTGTTCGTTTGTTCGTTTGTTCGTTTGTTCGTTTGTTCGTTTGTTCGTTTGTTCGTTTGTTCGTTTGTTCGTTTGTTCGTTTGTTCGTTTGTTCGTTTGTTCGTTTGTTCGTTTGTTCGTTTGTTCGTTTGTTCGTTTGTTCGTTTGTTCGTTTGTTCGTTTGTTCGTTTGTTCGTTTGTTCGTTTGTTCGTTTGTTCGTTTGTTCGTTTGTTCGTTTGTTCGTTTGTTCGTTTGTTCGTTTGTTCGTTTGTTCGTTTGTTCGTTTGTTCGTTTGTTCGTTTGTTCGTTTGTTCGTTTGTTCGTTTGTTCGTTTGTTCGTTTGTTCGTTTGTTCGTTTGTTCGTTGGTTCGTTGTTTCGTTGGTTCGATTGTTTCTTTGTTTCTTTGTTTCTTTATTTCATTGTTTTTTCGTCTGTTTTTTCGTTTGTTCGTTTGTTCGTTTGTTCGTTTGTTCGTTTGTTTGTCTGTTCGTTTGTTCGTTTGTTCGTTTGTTCGTTTGTTCGTTTGTTCGTTTGTTCGTTTGTTCGTTTGTTCGTTTGTTCGTTTGTTTGTCTGTTCGTTTGTTCGTTGTTCGTTGTTCGTTTGTTCGTTTGTTCGTTTGTTCGTTTGTTCGTTTGTTCGTTTGTTCGTTTGTTCGTTTGTTCGTTGTTGTTCGTTTGTTCGTTTGTTCGTTTGTTCGTTTGTTCGTTTGTTCGTTTGTTCGTTTGTTCGTTTGTTCGTTTGTTCGTTTGTTCGTTTGTTCGTTTGTTCCTTTGTTCGTTTGTTCGTTTGTTCGTTTGTTCGTTTGTTCGTTTGTTCGTTTGTTCGTTTGTTCGTTTGTTCGTTTGTTCGTTTGTTCGTTTTTTTCGTTTGTTCGTTTGTTCGTTTGTTCGTTTGTTCGTTTGTTCGTTTGTTCGTTTGTTCGTTTGTTCGTTTGTTCGTTTGTTCGTTTGTTCGTTTGTTCGGTTGTTCGTTTGTTCGTTTGTTCGTTTGTTCGTTTGTTCGTTTGTTCGTTTGTTCGTTTGTTCGTTTGTTCGTTTGTTCGTTTGTTCGTTTGTTCGTTTGTTCGTTTGTTCGTTTGTTCGTTTCTTCGTTTGTTCGTTTGTTCGTTTGTTCGTTTGTTCGTTTGTTCGTTTGTTCGTTTGTTCGTTTGTTCGTTTGTTCGTTTGTTCGTTTGTTCGTTTGTTCGTTTGTTCGTTTGTTCGTTTGTTCGTTTGTTCGTTTGTTCGTTTGTTCGTTTGTTCGTTTGTTCGTTTGTTCGTTTGTTCGTTTGTTCGTTTGTTCCTTTGTTCGTTTGTTCGTTTGTTCGTTTGTTCGTTTGTTCGTTTGTTCGTTTGTTCGTTTGTTCGTTTGTTCGTTTGTTCGTTTGTTCGTTTGTTCGTTTTTTCGTTTGTTCGTTTGTTCGTTTGTTCGTTTGTTCGTTTGTTCGTTTGTTCGTTTGTTCGTTTGTTCGTTTGTTCGTTTGTTCGTTTGTTCGTTTGTTCGTTTGTTCGTTTGTTCGGTTGTTCGTTTGTTCGTTTGTTCGTTTGTTCGTTTGTTCGTTTGTTCGTTTGTTCGTTTGTTCGTTTGTTCGTTTGTTCGTTTGTTCGTTTGTTCGTTTGTTCGTTTGTTCGTTTGTTCGTTTGTTCGTTTGTTCGTTTGTTCGTTTGTTCGTTTGTTCGTTTGTTCGTTTGTTCGTTTGTTCGTTTGGTCGTTTGTTCGTTTGTTCGTTTGTTCGTTTGTTCGTTTGTTCGTTTGTTCGTTTGTTCGTTTGTTCGTTTGTTCGTTTGTTCGTTTGTTCGTTTGTTCGTTTGTTCGTTTGTTCGTTTGTTCGTTTGTTCGTTTGTTCGTTTGTTCGTTTGTTCGTTTGTTCGTTTGTTCGTTTGTTCGTTTGTTCGTTTGTTCGTTTGTTCGTTTGTTCGTTTGTTCGTTTGTTCGTTTGTTCGTTTGTTCGTTTGTTCGTTTGTTCGTTTGTTCGTTTGTTCGTTTGTTCGTTTGTTCGTTTGTTCGTTTGTTCGTTTGTTCGTTTGTTCGTTTGTTCGTTTGTTCGTTTGTTCGTTTGTTCGTTTGTTCGTTTGTTCGTTTGTTCGTTTGTTCGTTTGTTCGTTTGTTCGTTTGTTCGTTTGTTCGTTTGTTCGTTTGTTCGTTTGTTCGTTTGTTCGTTTGTTCGTTTGTTCGTTTGTTCGTTTGTTCGTTTGTTCGTTTGTTCGTTTGTTCGTTTGTTCGTTTGTTCGTTTGTTCGTTTGTTCGTTTGTTCGTTTGTTCGTTTGTTCGTTTGTTCGTTTGTTCGTTTGTTCGTTTGTTCGTTTGTTCGTTTGTTCGTTTGTTCGTTTGTTCGTTTGTTTCGTTTGTTCGTTTGTTCGTTTGTTCGTTTGTTCGTTTGTTCGTTTGTTCGTTTGTTCGTTTGTTCGTTTGTTCGTTTGTTCGTTTGTTCGTTTGTTCGTTTGTTCGTTTGTTCGTTTGTTCGGTTGTTCGTTTGTTCGTTTGTTCGTTTGTTCGTTTGTTCGTTTGTTCGTTTGTTCGTTTGTTCGTTTGTTCGTTTGTTCGTTTGTTCGTTTGTTCGTTTGTTCGTTTGTTCGTTTGTTCGTTTGTTCGTTTGTTCGTTTGTTCGTTTGTTCGTTTGTTCGTTTGTTCGTTTGGTCGTTTGTTCGTTTGTTCGTTTGTTCGTTTGTTCGTTTGTTCGTTTGTTCGTTTGTTCGTTTGTTCGTTTGTTCGTTTGTTCGTTTGTTCGTTTGTTCGTTTGTTCGTTTGTTCGTTTGTTCGTTTGTTCGTTTGTTCGTTTGTTCGTTTGTTCGTTTGTTCGTATGTTCGTTTGTTCGTTTGTTCGTTTGTTCGTTTGTTCGTTTGTTCGTTTGTTCGTTTGTTCGTTTGTTCGTTTGTTCGTTTTTTTCGTTTGTTCGTTTTTTTCGTTTGTTCGTTTTTTTCGTTTGTTCGTTTTTTTCGTTTGTTCGTTTTTTTCGTTTGTTCGTTTGTTCGTTTGTTCGTTTGTTCGTTTGTTCGTTTGTTCGTTTGTTCGTTTGTTCGTTTGTTCGTTTGTTCGTTTGTTCGTTTGTTCGTTTGTTCGTTTGTTCGTTTGTTCGTTTTTTCGTTTGTTCGTTTGTTCGTTTGTTCGTTTGTTCGTTTGTTCGTTTGTTCGTTTGTTCGTTTGTTCGTTTGTTCGTTTGTTCGTTTGTTCGTTTGTTCGTTTGTTCGTTTGTTCGTTTGTTCGTTTGTTCGTTTGTTCGTTTGTTCGTTTGTTCGTTTGTTCGTTTGTTCGTTTGTTCGTTTGTTCGTTTGTTCGTTTGTTCCTTTGTTCGTTTGTTCGTTTGTTCGTTTGTTCGTTTGTTCGTTTGTTCGTTTGTTCGTTTGTTCGTTTGTTCGTTTGTTCGTTTGTTCGTTTGTTCGTTTGTTCGTTTGTTCGTTTGTTCGTTTGTTCGTTTGTTCGTTTGTTCGTTTGTTCGTTTGTTCGTTTGTTCGTTTGTTCGTTTGTTCGTTTGTTCGTTTGTTCGTTTGTTCGTTTGTTCGTTTGTTCGTTTGTTCGTTTGTTCGTTTGTTCGTTTGTTCGTTTGTTCGTTTGTTCGTTTGTTCGTTTGTTCGTTTGTTCGTTTGTTCGTTTGTTCGTTTGTTCGTTTGTTCGTTTGTTCGTTTGTTCGTTTGTTCGTTTGTTCGTTTGTTCGTTTGTTCGTTTGTTCGTTTGTTCGTTTGTTCGTTTGTTCGTTTGTTCGTTTGTTCGTTTGTTCGTTTGTTCGTTTGTTCGTTTGTTCGTTTGTTCGTTTGTTCGTTTGTTCGTTTGTTCGTTTGTTCGTTTGTTCGTTTGTTCGTTTGTTCGTTTGTTCGTTTGTTCGTTTGTTCGTTTGTTCGTTTGTTCGTTGGTTCGTTGTTTCGTTGGTTCGATTGTTTCTTTGTTTCTTTGTTTCTTTATTTCATTGTTTTTTCGTCTGTTTTTTCGTTTGTTCGTTTGTTCGTTTGTTCGTTTGTTCGTTTGTTCGTTTGTTTGTCTGTTCGTTTGTTCGTTTGTTCGATTGTTCGTTTGTTCGTTTGTTCGTTTGTTCGTTTGTTCGTTTGTTCCTTTGTTCCTTTGTTCGTTTGTTCGTTTGTTCGTATGTTCGTTTGTTCGTTTGTTCGTTTGTTCGTTTGTTCGTTTGTTCGTTTGTTCGTTTGTTCGTTTGTTCGTTTGTTCGTTTGTTCGTTTGTTCGTTTGTTCGTTTGTTCGTTTGTTCGTTTGTTCGTTTGTTCGTTTGTTCGTTTGTTCGTTTGTTCGTTTGTTCGTTTGTTCGTTTGTTCGTTTGTTCGTTTGTTCGTTTGTTCGTTTGTTCGTTTGTTCGTTTGTTCGTTTGTTCGTTTGTTCGTTTGTTCGTTTGTTCGTTTGTTCGTTTGTTCGTTTGTTCGTTTGTTCGTTTGTTCGTTTGTTCGTTTGTTCGTTTGTTCGTTTGTTCGTTTGTTCGTTTGTTCGTTTGTTCGTTTGTTCGTTTGTTCGTTTGTTCGTTTGTTCGTTTGTTCGTTTGTTCGTTTGTTCGTTTGTTCGTTTGTTCGTTTGTTCGTTTGTTCGTTTGTTCGTTTGTTCGTTTGTTCGTTTGTTCGTTTGTTCGTTTGTTCGTTTGTTCGTTTGTTCGTTTGTTCGTTTGTTCGTTGGTTCGTTGTTTCGTTGGTTCGATTGTTTCTTTGTTTCTTTGTTTCTTTATTTCATTGTTTTTTCGTCTGTTTTTTCGTTTGTTCGTTTGTTCGTTTGTTCGTTTGTTCGTTTGTTTGTCTGTTCGTTTGTTCGTTTGTTCGTTTGTTCGTTTGTTCGTTTGTTCGTTTGTTCGTTTGTTCGTTTGTTCGTTTGTTCGTTTGTTCGTTTGTTCGTTTGTTCGTTTGTTCGTTTGTTCGTTTGTTCGTTTGTTCGTTTGTTCGTTTGTTCGTTTGTTCGTTTGTTCGTTTGTTCGTTTGTTCGTTTGTTCGTTTGTTCGTTTGTTCGTTTGTTCGTTTGTTCGTTTGTTCGTTTGTTCGTTTGTTCGTTTGTTCGTTTGTTCGTTTGTTCGTTTGTTCGTTTGTTCGTTTGTTCGTTTTTTCGTTTGTTCGTTTGTTCGTTTGTTCGTTTGTTCGTTTGTTCGTTTGTTCGTTTGTTCGTTTGTTCCTTTGTTCGTTTGTTCGTTTGTTCGTTTGTTCGTTTGTTCGTTTGTTCGTTTGTTCGTTTGTTCGTTTGTTCGTTTGTTCGTTTGTTCGTTTGTTCGTTTGTTCGTTTGTTCGTTTTTTTCGTTTGTTCGTTTGTTCGTTTGTTCGTTTGTTCGTTTGTTCGTTTGTTCGTTTGTTCGTTTGTTCGTTTGTTCGTTTGTTCGTTTGTTCGGTTGTTCGTTTGTTCGTTTGTTCGTTTGTTCGTTTGTTCGTTTGTTCGTTTGTTCGTTTGTTCGTTTGTTCGTTTGTTCGTTGGTTCGTTTATTTCTTTGTTTCTTTGTATCTTTGTTTCTTTGTTTCTTTGTATCTTTGTTTCTTTGTTTGTTCGTTCGTTTGTTCGTTTGTTCGTTTGTTCGTTTGTTCGTTTGTTCGTTTGTTCGTTGGTTCGTTGTTTCGTTGGTTCGATTGTTTCTTTGTTTCTTTTTTTCTTTATTTCATTGTTTTTTCGTTTGTTTGTTCGTTTGTTCGTTTTTTCGTTTGTTCGTTTGTTCGTTTGTTCGTTTGTTCGTTTGTTCGTTTGTTCGTTTGTTCGTT
>NW_027485974.1:0-27978 GCF_050908995.1 Andrena cerasifolii
GTAAAACGAGTAAAACGAGTAAAACGAGTAAAACGAGTAAAACGAGTAAAACGAGTAAAACGAGTAAACGAGTAAAACGAGTAAAACGAGTAAAACGAGTAATACGAGTAAAACGAGTAAAACGAGTAAAACTAGTAAAACTAGTAAAACTAGTAAAACTAGTAAAACGAGTAAAACGAGTAAAACGAGTAAAACTAGTAAAACTAGTAAAACTAGTAAAACTAGTAAAACTAGTAAAACGAGTAAAACGAGTAAAACGAGTAAAACGAGTAAAACGAGTAAAACGAGTAAAACGAGTAAAACGAGTAAAACGAGAAAACCGAGTAAAACTAGTAAAACTAGTAAAACTAGTAAAACGAGCAAAACGAGCAAAACGAGCAAAACGAGCAAAACGAGCAAAACTAGTAAAACTAGTAAAACTAGTAAAACGAGTAAAACTAGTAAAACGAGTAAAACGAGTAAACGAGTAAAACGAGTAAAACAAGTAAAACGAGTAAAACGAGTAAAACGAGTAAAACGAGTAAAACGAGTAAAACGAGTAAAACGAGTAAAACGAGTAAAACGAGTAAAACGAGTAAAACGAGTAAAACGAGTAAAACGAGTAAAACGAGTAAAACGAGTAAAACGAGTAAAACGAGTAAAACGAGTAAAACGAGTAAAACGAGTAAAACGAGTAAAACGAGTAAAACGAGTAAAACGAGTAAAACGAGTAAAACGAGTAAAACGAGTAAAACGAGTAAAACGAGTAAAACGAGTAAAACGAGTAAAACGAGTAAAACGAGTAAAACGAGTAAAACGAGTAAAACGAGCAAAACGAGCAAAACGAGCAAAACTAGTAAAACTAGTAAAACGAGCAAAACGAGTAAAACGAGCAAAACGAGCAAAACGAGTAAAACGAGGAAAACGAGGAAAACGAGTAAAACGAGGAAAACGAGCAAAACGAGCAAAACGAGCAAAACGAGTAAAACGAGAAAAACGAGAAAAACGAGCAAAACGAGTAAAACGAGTAATACGAGTAAAACGAGTAAAACGAGTAAAACGAGTAAAACGAGTAAAACTAGTAAAACTAGTAAAACTAGTAAAACTAGTAAAACTAGTAAAACTAGTAAAACTAGTAAAACGAGTAAAACGAGTAAAACGAGTAAAACGAGTAAAACGAGTAAAACGAGTAAAACGAGTAAAACGAGTAAAACGAGTAAAACGAGTAAAACGAGTAAAACGAGTAAAACGAGTAAAACGAGTAAAACGAGTAAAACGAGAAAACCGAGTAAAACTAGTAAAACTAGTAAAACTAGTAAAACGAGCAAAACGAGCAAAACGAGCAAAACGAGCAAAACGAGCAAAACGAGTAAAACGAGTAAAACGAGTAAAACGAGTAAAACGAGTAAAACGAGTAAAACGAGTAAAACGAGTAAAACGAGTAAAACGAGTAAAACGAGTAAAACGAGTAAAACTAGTAAAACTAGTAAAACTAGTAAAACTAGTAAAACTAGTAAAACGAGTAAAACGAGTAAAACGAGTAAAACGAGTAAACGAGTAAAACGAGTAAAACGACTAAAACTAGTAAAACTAGTAAAACTAGTAAAACTAGTAAAACTAGTAAAACTAGTAAAACTAGTAAAACGAGTAAAACGAGTAAAACGAGTAAAACGAGTAAAACGAGTAAAACGAGTAAAACGAGTAAAACGAGTAAAACGAGTAAAACGAGTAAAACGAGTAAAACGAGTAAAACGAGTAAAACGAGTAAAACGAGTAAAACGAGTAAAACGAATAAAACGAGTAAAACGAGTTAAAACGAGGAAAACGAGGAAAACGAGGAAAACGAGCAAAACGAGCAAAACGAGCAAAACGAGCAAAACGAGTAAAAAGAGCAAAACGAGTAAAACGAGTAAAACGAGTAAAACGAGTAAGACGAGTAAAACGAGTAATACGAGTAAAACGAGTAAAACGAGTAAAACGAGTAAAACGAGTAAAACTAGTAAAACTAGTAAAACTAGTAAAACTAGTAAAACTAGTAAAACTAGTAAAACTAGTAAAACTAGTAAAACGAGTAAAACGAGTAAAACGAGTAAAACGAGTAAAACGAGTAAAACTAGTAAAACTAGTAAAACGAGTAAAACGAGTAAAACGAGTAAAACGAGTAAAACGAGAAAAACGAGTAAACGAGTAATACGAGTAAAACGAGTAATACGAGTAAAACGAGTAAAACGAGTAAAACGAGTAAAACTAGTAAAACTAGTAAAACTAGTAAAACTAGTAAAACTAGTAAAACTAGTAAAACTAGTAAAACTAGTAAAACTAGTGAAACTAGTGAAACTAGTAAAACTAGTAAAACTAGTAAAACTAGTAAAACTAGTAAAACGAGTAAAACTAGTAAAACGAGTAAAACGAGTAAAACCAGTAAAACCAGTAAAACGAGTAAAACGAGTAAAACGAGTAAAACGAGTAAAACGAGTAAAACGAGTAAAACGAGTAAAACGAGTAAAACGAGTAAAACGAGTAAAACGAGTAAAACGAGTAAAACGAGTAAAAACGAGTAAAACGAGTAAAACGAGTAAAACGAGTAAAACGAGTAAAACGAGTAAAACGAGTAAAACGAGTAAAACGAGTAAAACGAGTAAAACGAGTAAAACGAGTAAAACGAGTAAAACGAGTAAAACGAGTAAAACGAGTAAAACGAGTAAAACGAGTAAAACGAGTAAAACGAGTAAAACGAGTAAAACGAGTAAAACGAGTAAAACGAGTAAAACGAGTAAAACGAGTAAAACGAGTAAAACGAGTAAAACGAGTAAAACGAGTAAAACGAGTAAAACGAGTAAAACGAGTAAAACGAGTAAAACGAGCAAAACGAGCAAAACGAGCAAAACTAGTAAAACTAGTAAAACGAGCAAAACGAGTAAAACGAGCAAAACGAGCAAAACGAGTAAAACGAGGAAAACGAGGAAAACGAGTAAAACGAGGAAAACGAGCAAAACGAGCAAAACGAGCAAAACGAGTAAAACGAGAAAACGAGAAAAACGAGCAAACGAGTAAAACGAGTAATACGAGTAAAACGAGTAAAACGAGTAAAACGAGTAAAACTAGTAAAACTAGTAAAACTAGTAAAACTAGTAAAACTAGTAAAACTAGTAAAACTAGTAAAACGAGTAAAACGAGTAAAACGAGTAAAACGAGTAAAACGAGTAAAACGAGTAAAACGAGTAAAACGAGTAAAACGAGTAAAACGAGTAAAACGAGTAAAAAAAACGAGTAAAACGAGCAAAACGAGCAAAACGAGTAAAACGAGCAAAACTAGTAAAACGAGTAAAACGAGTAAAACGAGTAAAACGAGTAAAACGAGTAAAACGAGCAAAACGAGCAAAACTAGTAAAACGAGCAAAACGAGTAAAACGAGTAAAACGAGTAAAACGAGTATAACGAGTAAAACGAGTAAAACGAGTAAAACGAGTAAAACGAGTAAACGAGTAAAACGAGTAAAACGAGTAAAACGAGTAAAACGAGTAAACGAGTAAAACTAGTAAAACTAGTAAAACGAGCAAAACGAGCAAAACGAGCAAAACGAGCAAAACGAGCAAAACGAGCAAAACGAGCAAAACGAGCAAAACGAGCAAAACGAGCAAAACGAGTAAAACGAGTAAACGAGTAAAACGAGTAAACGAGTAAAACGAGTAAAACGAGTAAAACGAGTAAAACGAGTAAAACGAGTAAAACGAGTAAAACGAATAAAACGAGTAAAACGAGTAAAACAAGTAAAACGAGTAAAACGAGTAAAACTAGTAAAACTAGTAAAACTAGTAAAACTAGTAAAACTAGTAAAACTAGTAAAACGAGTAAAACGAGTAATTCGAGTAAAACGAGTAAAACGAGTAAAACTAGTAAAACTAGTAAAACTAGTGAAACTAGTGAAACTAGTGAAACTAGTGAAACTAGTGAAACTAGTGAAACTAGTGAAACTAGTGAAACTAGTGAAACTAGTAAAACTAGTAAAACTAGTAAAACTAGTAAAACTAGTAAAACGAGTAAAACGAGTAAAACGAGTAAAACGAGTAAAACGAGTAAAACGAGTAAAACGAGTAAAACGAGTAAAACGAGTAAAACGAGAAAACCGAGTAAAACTAGTAAAACTAGTAAAACTAGTAAAACGAGCAAAACGAGCAAAACGAGCAAAACGAGCAAAACGAGCAAAACGAGTAAAACGAGTAAAACGAGTAAAACGAGTAAAACGAGTAAAACGAGTAAAACGAGTAAAACGAGTAAAACGAGTAAAACGAGTAAAACGAGTAAAACGAGTAAAACTAGTAAAACTAGTAAAACTAGTAAAACTAGTAAAACTAGTAAAACGAGTAAAACGAGTAATTCGAGTAAAACGAGTAAAACGAGTAAAACTAGTAAAACTAGTAAAACTAGTAAAACTAGTAAAACTAGTGAAACTAGTGAAACTAGTGAAACTAGTGAAACTAGTGAAACTAGTGAAACTAGTGAAACTAGTGAAACTAGTGAAACTAGTGAAACTAGTGAAACTAGTAAAACTAGTAAAACTAGTAAAACTAGTAAAACTAGTAAAACGAGTAAAACGAGTAAAACGAGTAAAACGAGTAAAACGAGTAAAACGAGTAAAACGAGTAAAACGAGTAAAACTAGTAAAACTAGTAAAACTAGTAAAACGAGTAAAACGAGTAAAACGAGTAAAACGAGTAAAACGAGTAAAACGAGTAAAACGAGTAAAACGAGCAAAACGAGTAAAACGAGCAAAACGAGTAAAACGAGGAAAACGAGTAAAACGAGGAAAACGAGCAAAGCGAGCAAAACGAGCAAAACGAGCAAAACGAGCAAAACGAGCAAAACGAGCAAAACGAGCAAAACGAGTAAAACGAGCAAAACGAGTAAAACGAGTAAAACGAGTAAAACGAGTAAAACGAGTAAAACGAGTAAAACGAGTATAACGAGTAAAACGAGTAAAACGAGTAAAACGAGTAAAACGAGTAAAACGAGTAAAACGAGTAAAACGAGTAAAACGAGTAAAACGAGCAAAACGAGTAAAACGAGCAAAACGAGCAAAACGAGCAAAACGAGTAAAACGAGCAAAACGAGTAAAACGAGCAAAACGAGTAAAACGAGCAAAACGAGTAAAACGAGCAAAACGAGTAAAACGAGCAAAACGAGTAAAACGAGCAAAACGAGTAAAACGAGCAAAACGAGTAAAACGAGTAAAACGAGTAAAACGAGTAAAACGAGTAAAACGAGTAAAACGAGTAAAACGAGTAAAACGAGTAAAACGAGTAAAACGAGTAAAACGACTAAAACTAGTAAAACTAGTAAAACTAGTAAAACTAGTAAAACTAGTAAAACTAGTAAAACTAGTAAAACTAGTAAAACGAGTAAAACGAGTAAAACGAGTAAAACGAGTAAAACGAGTAAAACGAGTAAAACGAGTAAAACGAGTAAAACGAGTAAAACGAGTAAAACGAGTAAAACGAGTAAAACGAGTAAAACGAGTAAAACGAGTAAAACGAGTAAAACGAGTAAAACGAGTAAAACGAGTAAAACGAGTAAAACGAGTAAAACGAGTAAAACGAGTAAAACGAGTAAAACGAGTAAAACGAGTAAAACGAGTAAAACGAGTAAAACGAGTAAAACGAGTAAAACGAGTTAAACGAGGAAAACGAGGAAAACGAGGAAAACGAGGAAAACGAGCAAAACGAGCAAAACGAGCAAAACGAGTAAAAAGAGCAAAACGAGTAAAACGAGTAAAACGAGTAAAACGAGTAAGACGAGTAAAACGAGTAATACGAGTAAAACGAGTAAAGCGAGTAAAACGAGTAAAACGAGTAAAACGAGTAAAACTAGTAAAACTAGTAAAACTAGTAAAACTAGTAAAACTAGTAAAACTAGTAAAACTAGTAAAACTAGTAAAACGAGTAAAACTAGTAAAACGAGTAAAACGAGTAAAACGAGTAAAACGAGTAAAACTAGTAAAACTAGTAAAACGAGTAAAACGAGTAAAACGAGTAAAACGAGTAAAACGAGAAAAACGAGTAAAACGAGTAAAACGAGTAATACGAGTAAAACGAGTAATACGAGTAAAACGAGTAAAACGAGTAAAACGAGTAAAACTAGTAAAACTAGTAAAACTAGTAAAACTAGTAAAACTAGTAAAACTAGTAAAACTAGTAAAACTAGTAAAACTAGTAAAACTAGTAAAACGAGTAAAACGAGTAAAACGAGTAAAACGAGTAAAACGAGTAAAACGAGTAAAACGAGTAAAACGAGTAAAACGAGTAAAACGAGTAAAACGAGTAAAACGAGTAAAACGAGTAAAACGAGTAAAACGAGTAAAACGAGTAAAACGAGTAAAACGAGTAAAACGAGTAAAACGAGTAAAACGAGTAAAACGAGTAATACGAGTAAAACGAGTAAAACGAGTAAAACTAGTAAAACTAGTAAAACTAGTAAAACGAGTAAAACGAGTAAAACGAGTAAAACGAGTAAAACTAGTAAAACTAGTAAAACTAGTAAAACTAGTAAAACTAGTAAAACGAGTAAAACGAGTAAAACGAGTAAAACGAGTAAAACGAGTAAAACGAGTAAAACGAGTAAAACGAGTAAAACGAGAAAACCGAGTAAAACTAGTAAAACTAGTAAAACTAGTAAAACGAGCAAAACGAGCAAAACGAGCAAAACGAGCAAAACGAGCAAAACGAGTAAAACGAGTAAAACGAGTAAAACGAGTAAAACGAGTAAAACGAGTAAAACGAGTAAAACGAGTAAAACGAGTAAAACGAGTAAAACGAGTAAAACGAGTAAAACGAGTAAAACTAGTAAAACTAGTAAAACTAGTAAAACGAGTAAAACGAGTAAAACGAGTAATTCGAGTAAAACGAGTAAAACGAGTAAAACTAGTAAAACTAGTAAAACTAGTAAAACTAGTAAAACTAGTAAAACTAGTAAAACTAGTAAAACTAGTAAAACTAGTAAAACTAGTGAAACTAGTGAAACTAGTGAAACTAGTGAAACTAGTAAAACTAGTGAAACTAGTAAAACTAGTAAAACGAGTAAAACGAGTAAAACGAGTAAAACGAGTAAAACGAGTAAAACGAGTAAAACGAGTAAAACGAGTAAAACGAGTAAAACGAGTAAACCGAGTAAAACGAGTAAAACGAGTAAAACGAGTAAAACGAGTAAAACGAGTAAAACGAGTAAAACGAGTAAAACGAGTAAAACGAGTAAAACGAGTAAAACGAGTAAAACGAGTAAAACGAGTAAAACGAGTAAAACGAGTAAAACGAGTAAAACGAGTAAAACGAGTAAAACGAGTAAAACGAGTAAAACGAGTAAAACGAGTAAAACGAGCAAAACGAGCAAAACGAGCAAAACTAGTAAAACTAGTAAAACGAGCAAAACGAGTAAAACGAGCAAAACGAGGAAAACGAGTAAAACGAGGAAAACGAGGAAAACGAGTAAAACGAGGAAAACGAGCAAAACGAGCAAAACGAGCAAAACGAGTAAAACGAGAAAAACGAGAAAAACGAGCAAAACGAGTAAAACGAGTAATACGAGTAAAACGAGTAAAACGAGTAAAACGAGTAAAACTAGTAAAACTAGTAAAACTAGTAAAACTAGTAAAACTAGTAAAACGAGTAAAACGAGTAAAACGAGTAAAACGAGTAAAACGAGTAAAACGAGTAAAACGAGTAAAACGAGTAAAACGAGTAAAACGAGTAAAACGAGTAAAACGAGCAAAACGAGCAAAACGAGTAAAACGAGCAAAACTAGTAAAACGAGTAAAACGAGTAAAACGAGTAAAACGAGTAAAACGAGTAAAACGAGCAAAACGAGCAAAACTAGTAAAACGAGCAAAACGAGTAAAACGAGTAAAACGAGTAAAACGAGTAAAACGAGTAAAACGAGTAAAACGAGTAAAACGAGTAAAACGAGTAAAACGAGTAAAACGAGTAAAACGAGTAAAACGAGTAAAACGAGTAAAACGAGTAAAACTAGTAAAACTAGTAAAACGAGCAAAACGAGCAAAACGAGCAAAACGAGCAAAACGAGCAAAACGAGCAAAACGAGCAAAACGAGCAAAACGAGCAAAACGAGCAAAACGAGCAAAACGAGCAAAACGAGTAAAACGAGTAAAACGAGTAAAACGAGTAAAACGAGTAAAACGAGTAAAACGAGTAAAACGAGTAAAACGAGTAAAACGAATAAAACGAGTAAAACGAGTAAACCGAGTAAAACGAGTAAAACGAGTAAAACGAGTAAAACGAGTAAAACGAGTAAAACGAGTAAAACGAGTAAAACGTGTAAAACGTGTAAAACGAGCAAAACTAGTAAAACTAGTAAAACTAGTAAAACTAGTAAAACTAGTAAAACGAGTAAAACGAGTAAAACGAGTAAAACGAGTAAAACTAGTAAAACTAGTAAAACTAGTAAAACGAGTAAAACGAGTAAAACGAGTAAAACGAGTAAAACGAGTAAAACGAGTAATACGAGTAAAACGAGTAAAACGAGTAAAACGAGTAAAACGAGTAAAACGAGTAAAACGAGTAAAACGAGTAAAACGAGTAAAACGAGTAAAACGAGCAAAACTAGTAAAACTAGTAAAACTAGTAAAACTAGTAAAACTAGTAAAACTAGTAAAACTAGTAAAACTAGTAAAACTAGTAAAACGAGTAAAACGAGTAAAACGAGTAAAACGAGTAAACCGAGTAAACCGAGTAAAACGAGTAAAACGAGTAAAACGAGTAAAACGAGTAAAACGAGTAAAACGAGTAAAACGAGTAAAACGAGTAAAACGAGTAAAACGAGTAAAACTAGTAAAACGAGTAAAACTAGTAAAACTAGTAAAACGAGTAAAACGAGTAAAACGAGTAAAACGAGTAAAACGAGTAAAACGAGTAACACGAGTAACACGAGTAAAACGAGTAATACGAGTAAAACGACTAAAACTAGTAAAACTAGTAAAACTAGTAAAACTAGTAAAACTAGTAAAACTAGTAAAACTAGTAAAACTAGTAAAACTAGTAAAACTAGTAAAACGAGTAAAACGAGTAAAACGAGTAAAACGAGTAAAACGAGTAAAACGAGTAAAACGAGTAAAACGAGTAAAACGAGTAAAACGAGCAAAACTAGTAAAACGAGCAAAACTAGTAAAACGAGCAAAACTAGTAAAACGAGCAAAACGAGTAAAACTAGTAAAACTAGTAAAACGAGTAAAACGAGTAAAACGAGTAAAACGAGTAAAACGAGTAAAACGAGTAAAACGAGTAAAACGAGTAAAACGAGTAAAACGAGTAAAACGAGCAAAACGAGTAAAACGAGCAAAACGAGTAAAACGAGTAAAACGAGGAAAACGAGCAAAACGAGCAAAACGAGCAAATCGAGCAAAACGAGCAAAACGAGCAAAACGAGCAAAACGAGCAAAACGAGCAAAACGAGTAAAACGAGTAAAACGAGTAAAACGAGTAAAACGAGTAAAACGAGTAAAACGAGTAAAACGAGTAAAACGAGTAAAACGAGTAAAACGAGTAAAACGAGTAAAACGAGTAAAACGAGCAAAACGAGCAAAACGAGTAAAACGAGCAAAACTAGTAAAACGAGTAAAACGAGTAAAACGAGTAAAACGAGTAAAACGAGTAAAACGAGTAAAACGAGTAAAACGAGTAAAACGAGTAAAACGAGTAAAACGAGTAAAACGAGTAAAACGAGTAAAACGAGTAAAACGAGTAAAACGAGTAAAACGAGTAAAACGAGTAAAACGAGTAAAACGAGTAAAACGACTAAAACGAGTAAAACGAGTAAAACGAGTAAAACGAGTAAAACGAGTAAAACGAGTAAAACGAGTAAAACGAGTAATACGAGTAAAACGACTAAAACGACTAAAACTAGTAAAACGACTAAAACGACTAAAACTAGTAAAACCAGTAAAACCAGTAAAACTAGTAAAACTAGTAAAACTAGTAAAACGAGTAAAACGAGTAAAACGAGTAAAACGAGTAAAACGAGTAAAACGAGTAAAACGAGTAAAACGAGTAAAACGAGTAAAACGAGTAAAACGAGTAAAACGAGTAAAACGAGTAAAACGAGTAAAACGAGTAAAACGAGTAAAACGAGTAATACGAGTAAAACGACTAAAACGACTAAAACTAGTAAAACGACTAAAACGACTAAAACTAGTAAAACCAGTAAAACCAGTAAAACTAGTAAAACTAGTAAAACTAGTAAAACGAGTAAAACGAGTAAAACGAGTAAAACGAGTAAAACGAGTAAAACGAGTAAAACGAGTAAAACGAGTAAAACGAGTAAAACGTGTAAAACGTGTAAAACGAGCAAAACTAGTAAAACTAGTAAAACTATTAAAACTAGTGTGACGTCCCACTATTTTTCGCGCAGTCGTAATTAGAGTCTTCCCCACAAATAACTCCAAATCTTCGCCAAAATCCCTCGAATTCAAATCTTACCCCTTTTTCCCAACTACCGATCACCTTGACGATATACCTTAGCGGTCCCTATCTCAAGATGATCTACTACGAAATCCCCTTCCCTCTACGCCCTACGAGGCACGATCTCCTCCCTCACCTTCAAAGTCTAAACAAGTCCCTCGTCCCAAAAACCCTCTTACATCGAGACTACGTCTCACGACCTCCCTACGACCCACCGAGTCAAAGCCACTCTTACCCCGTTCCAATCAAAACACGCAAACCACATGTAACTAGTTTGAGTCCCCCTTCTCGAGCGCCCCTCATAAAAACCCCGGAAATAATATTGCGAAGTCCTTTTCGAATGCCCTTTATAAAAAACCCGGAAGTCTTATTGCGACGCATATTTCGTGCATGAGTCACGGTGCATACCGCGCACACCCCTCATACCTAAACACTGTATAAATACAAGGGCCCCAGAGGCCGTAGCACTCTTCTTCTACGGACTCTTCTTCTACGGAAAGCTCTTCCATAGAGACAGTTCAACGAAAGTAACAATTTAACTAACGTGCATTAAATTCAGTGCAACTACTCTCGACGAGAGATTCACTTTCGACAACAACTGTGAGCAATTAATATTACTTATTATAACACTGCATATCATCGCCATTTATATTACACTTTCTTGCTTATGCTTTTCTTATTATTGCTTATCGTTTATATCATCTTAACATTCCTAACGCTTATTGCTTTTCATATTCTTGTCTATTGCTAATACTCGCATATTTCATGTTCATCTATATATTGCTATTGTTTACCATTTATATAAATGTTTTGTGCTAATGCTCAACGTCCCACGCATTATTATAATATTACCACATATGCTTTGAACTGAATAAACGTTCTTATTCTAAATAACGCTTCGAATTATTGTAGTGATCCTTCGGTTACGGAATTACCGAATCATAACAAGCCACTGCAACAGCTGATCTCGGTTCGCGAACTCCGGGATTTCTTACAGTGTTTACAAGGCTTACTTTCGTATAGGCCTTGTACGACCATACCGTTACCTCTATTATAAAGAAATATAACGCGAAGTTTCTTATATTAATGCAACGGTAAATCCAATTATCAGGACTTTAAATACCCATGCTTGTGTCTAACGGGTGTCACTCTGGTGCTTGATTACTGCTTTACCTTCCCTGGTTGCTTGCGCCGCGAAACTTGTTTTCGTGCCTAACTCCCATCGTGCCTAGTGCCGCGAAACCTGTTTTCGTGCCTAACTCCCATCGTTCCTAGTGCCGCGAAACCTGTTTTCGTGCCTAACTCCCATCGTTCCTAGTGCCGCGAAACTTGTTTTCGTGCCTAACTCCTGCCTCACTTTGTGCCGCGAAACTAGTTTTCGTGCCAAAGTCCTATCCTGCTTAGTGCCGCGAAGCTGGTTTTCGTGCCTAAACTCCCCCAACTAGCCTTGTGTCGCGAAACTGGTTTTCGTGCCAAGGCTTCCTCCCGATCTACCCCAACTATGTCATTCCCCTAAAAAAGACCTTCACCCGGGACGTGACACTAGTAAAACTAGTAAAACGAGTAAAACGAGTAAAACGTGTAAAACGAGTAAAACGAGTAAAACGAGTAAAACGAGTAAAACGAGTAAAACGAGTAAAACGAGTAAAACGTGTAAAACGTGTAAAACGAGCAAAACTAGTAAAACTAGTAAAACTATTAAAACTAGTAAAACTAGTAAAACGAGTAAAACGAGTAAAACGTGTAAAACGAGTAAAACGAGTAAAACGAGTAAAACGAGTAAAACGAGTAAAACGAGTAAAACGAGTAAAACGAGCAAAACGAGCAAAACGAGCAAAACGAGCAAAACGAGCAAAACTAGTAAAACTAGTAAAACGAGCAAAACGAGTAAAACGAGCAAAACGAGTAAAACGAGCAAAACGAGTAAAACGAGGAAAACGAGCAAAACGAGCAAAACGAGCAAAACGAGTAAAACGAGAAAAACGAGAAAAACGAGCAAAACGAGTAAAACGAGTAATACGAGTAAAACGAGTAAAACGAGTAAAACGAGTAAAACTAGTAAAACTAGTAAAACTAGTAAAACTAGTAAAACTAGTAAAACTAGTAAAACTAGTAAAACTAGTAAAACGAGTAAAACGAGTAAAACGAGTAAAACGAGTAAAACGAGTAAAACGAGTAAAACGAGTAAAACGAGTAAAACGAGTAAAACGAGTAAAACGAGCAAAACGAGCAAAACGAGTAAAACGAGCAAAACTAGTAAAACGAGTAAAACGAGTAAAACGAGTAAAACGAGTAAAACGAGTAAAACGAGTAAAACGAGTAAAACGAGTAAAACGAGTAAAACGAGTAAAACGAGTAAAACGAGTAAACCGAGTAAAACGAGTAAAACGAGTAAAACGAGTAAAACGAGTAAAACGAGTAAAACGAGTAAAACGAGTAAAACGTGTAAAACGTGTAAAACGAGCAAAACTAGTAAAACTAGTAAAACTAGTAAAACTAGTAAAACTAGTAAAACGAGTAAAACGAGTAAAACGAGTAAAACGAGTAAAACTAGTAAAACTAGTAAAACGAGTAAAACGAGTAAAACGAGTAAAACGAGTAAAACGAGTAATACGGGTAATACGAGTAAAACGAGTAAAACGAGTAAAACGAGTAAAACGAGTAAAACGAGTAAAACGAGTAAAACGAGTAAAACGAGTAAAACCAGTAAAACGAGTAAAACGAGTATAACGAGTAAAACGAGTAAAACGAGTAAAACGAGTAAAACGTGTAAAACGTGTAAAACGAGCAAAACTAGTAAAACTAGTAAAACTAGTAAAACTAGTAAAACTAGTAAAACTAGTAAAACTAGTAAAACTAGTAAAACGAGTAAAACGAGTAAAACGAGTAAAACGAGTAAACCGAGTAAACCGAGTAAAACGAGTAAAACGAGTAAACGAGTAAAACGAGTAAAACGAGTAAAACGAGTAAAACGAGTAAAACGAGTAAAACGAGTAAAACGAGTAAAACGAGTAAAACGAGTAAAACGAGTAAAACGAGTAATACGAGTAAAACGAGTAAAACGAGTAAAACTAGTAAAACTAGTAAAACTAGTAAAACTAGTAAAACGAGTAAAACGAGTAAAACGAGTAAAACGAGTAAAACGAGTAAAACGAGTAACACGAGTAACACGAGTAAAACGAGTAATACGAGTAAAACGACTAAAACTAGTAAAACTAGTAAAACTAGTAAAACTAGTAAAACTAGTAAAACTAGTAAAACTAGTAAAACTAGTAAAACGAGTAAAACGAGTAAAACGAGTAAAACGAGTAAAACGAGTAAAACGAGTAAAACGAGTAAAACGAGTAAAACGAGTAAAACGAGTAAAACGAGTAAAACGAGTAAAACGAGTAAAACGAGTAAAACGAGTAAAACGAGTAAAACGAGTAAAACGAGCAAAACTAGTAAAACGAGCAAAACGAGTAAAACGAGCAAAACGAGTAAAACGAGTAAAACGAGGAATACGAGCAAAACGAGCAAAACGAGCAAAACGAGCAAAACGAGCAAAACGAGCAAAACGAGCAAAACGAGCAAAACGAGCAAAACGAGCAAAACGAGTAAAACGAGTAAAACGAGTAAAACGAGTAAAACGAGTAAAACGAGTAAAACGAGTAAAACGAGTAAAACGAGTAAAACTAGTAAAACTAGTAAAACTAGTAAAACGAGTAAAACGAGTAAAACGAGTAAAACGAGTAAAACGAGTAAAACGAGTAAAACGAGTAAAACGAGTAAAACGAGTAAAACGAGTAAAACGAGTAAAACGAGTAAAACGAGTAAAACGAGTAAAACGAGTAAAACGAGTAAAACGAGCAAAACGAGTAAAACGAGTAAAACGAGTAAAACGAGTAAAACGAGTAAAACGAGTAAAACGAGCAAAACGTGTAAAACGAGCAAAACTAGTAAAACTAGTAAAACTAGTAAAACTAGTAAAACGAGTAAAACGAGTAAAACGAGTAAAACGAGTAAAACTAGTAAAACTAGTAAAACGAGTAAAACGAGTAAAACGAGTAAAACGAGTAAAACGAGTAATACGAGTAATACGAGTAAAACGAGTAAAACGAGTAAAACGAGTAAAACGAGTAAAACGAGTAAAACGAGTAAAACGATTAAAACGAGTAAAACGAGTAAAACGAGTAAAACGAGTAAAACGAGTAAAACGAGTAAAACGAGTAAAACGAGTAAAACGAGTAAAACGAGTAAAACGTGTAAAACGTGTAAAACGAGCAAAACTAGTAAAACTAGTAAAACTAGTAAAACTAGTAAAACTAGTAAAACTAGTAAAACGAGTAAAACGAGTAAAACGAGTAAAACGAGTAAAACGAGTAAACCGAGTAAACCGAGTAAACCGAGTAAAACGAGTAAAACGAGTAAAACGAGTAAAACGAGTAAAACGAGTAAAACGAGTAAAACGAGTAAAACGAGTAAAACGAGTAAAACGAGCAAAACGAGCAAAACGAGTAAAACGAGCAAAACTAGTAAAACGAGTAAAACGAGTAAAACGAGTAAAACGAGTAAAACGAGTAAAACGAGTAAAACGAGTAAAACGAGTAAAACGAGTAAAACGAGTAAAACGAGTAAAACGAGTAAACCGAGTAAAACGAGTAAAACGAGTAAAACGAGTAAAACGAGTAAAACGAGTAAAACGAGTAAAACGAGTAAAACGTGTAAAACGTGTAAAACGAGCAAAACTAGTAAAACTAGTAAAACTAGTAAAACTAGTAAAACTAGTAAAACGAGTAAAACGAGTAAAACGAGTAAAACGAGTAAAACTAGTAAAACTAGTAAAACGAGTAAAACGAGTAAAACGAGTAAAACGAGTAAAACGAGTAATACGGGTAATACGAGTAAAACGAGTAAAACGAGTAAAACGAGTAAAACGAGTAAAACGAGTAAAACGAGTAAAACGAGTAAAACGAGTAAAACCAGTAAAACGAGTAAAACGAGTATAACGAGTAAAACGAGTAAAACGAGTAAAACGAGTAAAACGTGTAAAACGTGTAAAACGAGCAAAACTAGTAAAACTAGTAAAACTAGTAAAACTAGTAAAACTAGTAAAACTAGTAAAACTAGTAAAACTAGTAAAACGAGTAAAACGAGTAAAACGAGTAAAACGAGTAAACCGAGTAAACCGAGTAAAACGAGTAAAACGAGTAAAACGAGTAAAACGAGTAAAACGAGTAAAACGAGTAAAACGAGTAAAACGAGTAAAACGAGTAAAACGAGTAAAACGAGTAAAACGAGTAAAACGAGTAATACGAGTAAAACGAGTAAAACGAGTAAAACTAGTAAAACTAGTAAAACTAGTAAAACTAGTAAAACGAGTAAAACGAGTAAAACGAGTAAAACGAGTAAAACGAGTAAAACGAGTAACACGAGTAACACGAGTAAAACGAGTAATACGAGTAAAACGACTAAAACTAGTAAAACTAGTAAAACTAGTAAAACTAGTAAAACTAGTAAAACTAGTAAAACTAGTAAAACTAGTAAAACTAGTAAAACGAGTAAAACGAGTAAAACGAGTAAAACGAGTAAAACGAGTAAAACGAGTAAAACGAGTAAAACGAGTAAAACGAGTAAAACGAGTAAAACGAGTAAAACGAGTAAAACGAGTAAAACGAGTAAAACGAGTAAAACGAGTAAAACGAGTAAAACGAGCAAAACTAGTAAAACGAGCAAAACGAGTAAAACGAGCAAAACGAGTAAAACGAGTAAAACGAGGAATACGAGCAAAACGAGCAAAACGAGCAAAACGAGCAAAACGAGCAAAACGAGCAAAACGAGCAAAACGAGCAAAACGAGTAAAACGAGCAAAACGAGTAAAACGAGTAAAACGAGTAAAACGAGTAAAACGAGTAAAACGAGTAAAACGAGTAAAACGAGTAAAACGAGTAAAACTAGTAAAACTAGTAAAACTAGTAAAACGAGTAAAACGAGTAAAACGAGTAAAACGAGTAAAACGAGTAAAACGAGTAAAACGAGTAAAACGAGTAAAACGAGTAAAACGAGTAAAACGAGTAAAACGAGTAAAACGAGTAAAACGAGTAAAACGAGTAAAACGAGTAAAACGAGCAAAACGAGTAAAACGAGTAAAACGAGTAAAACGAGTAAAACGAGTAAAACGAGTAAAACGAGCAAAACGTGTAAAACGAGCAAAACTAGTAAAACTAGTAAAACTAGTAAAACTAGTAAAACGAGTAAAACGAGTAAAACGAGTAAAACGAGTAAAACTAGTAAAACTAGTAAAACGAGTAAAACGAGTAAAACGAGTAAAACGAGTAAAACGAGTAATACGAGTAATACGAGTAAAACGAGTAAAACGAGTAAAACGAGTAAAACGAGTAAAACGAGTAAAACGAGTAAAACGATTAAAACGAGTAAAACGAGTAAAACGAGTAAAACGAGTAAAACGAGTAAAACGAGTAAAACGAGTAAAACGAGTAAAACGAGTAAAACGAGTAAAACGTGTAAAACGTGTAAAACGAGCAAAACTAGTAAAACTAGTAAAACTAGTAAAACTAGTAAAACTAGTAAAACTAGTAAAACGAGTAAAACGAGTAAAACGAGTAAAACGAGTAAAACGAGTAAACCGAGTAAACCGAGTAAACCGAGTAAAACGAGTAAAACGAGTAAAACGAGTAAAACGAGTAAAACGAGTAAAACGAGTAAAACGAGTAAAACGAGTAAAACGAGTAAAACGAGTAAAACGAGTAAAACGAGTAAAACGAGTAAAACGAGTAAAACGAGTAAAACCAGTAAAACGAGTAAAACGAGTAAAACGAGTAAAACGAGTAAAACGAGTAAAACGAGTAAAACGAGTAAAACGAGTAAAACGAGTAAAACGAGTAAAACGAGTAAAACGAGTAAAACGAGTAAAACGAGTAAAACGAGTAAAGCGAGTAAAACGAGTAAAACGAGTAAAACGAGTAAAACGAGTAAAACGAGTAAAACGAGTAAAACGAGTAAAACGAGTAAAACGAGTAAAACGAGTAAAACGAGCAAAACGAGTAAAACGAGCAAAACGAGCAAAACGAGCAAAACGAGCAAAACGAGCAAAACTAGTAAAACTAGTAAAACGAGCAAAACGAGGAAAACGAGCAAAACGAGTAAAACGAGCAAAACGAGTAAAACGAGGAAAACGAGTAAAACGAGGAAAACGAGCAAAACGAGCAAAACGAGCATAACGAGGAAAACGAGAAAAACGAGAAAAACGAGCAAAACGAGTAAAACGAGTAATACGAGTAATACGAGTAAAACGAGTAAAACGAGTAAAACGAGTAAAACTAGTAAAACTAGTAAAACTAGTAAAACTAGTAAAACTAGTAAAACTAGTAAAACTAGTAAAACTAGTAAAACGAGTAAAACGAGTAAAACGAGTAAAACGAGTAAAACGAGTAAAACGAGTAAAACGAGTAAAACGAGTAAAACGAGTAAAACGAGTAAAACGAGTAAAACGAGTAAAACGAGTAAAACGAGTAAAACGAGTAAAACGAGTAAAACGAGTAAAACGAGTAAAACGAGTAAAACGAGTAAAACGAGTAAAACGAGTAAAACGAGCAAAACGAGCAAAACGAGTAAAACGAGCAAAACTAGTAAAACGAGTAAAACGAGTAAAACGAGTAAAACGAGTAAAACGAGTAAAACGAGCAAAACGAGCAAAACTAGTAAAACGAGCAAAACGAGTAAAACGAGTAAAACGAGTAAAACGAGTAAAACGAGTAAAACGAGTAAAACGAGTAAAACGAGTAAAACGAGTAAAACGAGTAAAACGAGTAAAACGAGTAAAACGAGTAAAACTAGTAAAACTAGTAAAACGAGCAAAACGAGCAAAACGAGCAAAACGAGCAAAACGAGCAAAACGAGCAAAACGAGCAAAACGAGCAAAACGAGCAAAACGAGCAAAACGAGCAAAACGAGCAAAACGAGCAAAACGAGTAAAACGAGTAAAACGAGTAAAACGAGTAAAACGAGTAAAACGAGTAAAACGAGTAAAACGAGTAAAACGAGTAAAACGAGTAAAACGAGTAAAACGAGTAAAACGAGTAAAACGAGTAAACCGAGTAAAACGAGTAAAACGAGTAAAACGAGTAAAACGAGTAAAACGAGTAAAACGAGTAAAACGTGTAAAACGTGTAAAACGTGTAAAACGAGCAAAACTAGTAAAACTAGTAAAACTAGTAAAACTAGTAAAACGAGTAAAACGAGTAAAACGAGTAAAACTAGTAAAACTAGTAAAACGAGTAAAACGAGTAAAACGAGTAAAACGAGTAAAACGAGTAATACGAGTAATACGAGTAAAACGAGTAAAACGAGTAAAACGAGTAAAACGAGTAAAACGAGTAAAACGAATAAAACGAGTAAAACGAGTAAAACCAGTAAAACGAGTAAAACGAGTAAAACGAGTAAAACGAGTAAAACGAGTAAAACGAGTAAAACGTGTAAAACGTGTAAAACGAGCAAAACTAGTAAAACTAGTAAAACTAGTAAAACTAGTAAAACTAGTAAAACGAGTAAAACGAGTAAAACGAGTAAAACGAGTAAACCGAGTAAACCGAGTAAAACGAGTAAAACGAGTAAAACGAGCAAAACTAGTAAAACTAGTAAAACTAGTAAAACTAGTAAAACGAGTAAAACGAGTAAAACGAGTAAAACGAGTAAACCGAGTAAACCGAGTAAAACGAGTAAAACGAGTAAAACGAGTAAAACGAGTAAAACGAGTAAAACGAGTAAAACGAGTAAAACGAGTAAAACGAGTAAAACGAGTAAAACGAGTAATACGAGTAAAACGAGTAAAACGAGTAAAACTAGTAAAACTAGTAAAACTAGTAAAACGAGTAAAACGAGTAAAACGAGTAAAACGAGTAAAACGAGTAAAACGAGTAACACGAGTAACACGAGTAAAACGAGTAATACGAGTAAAACGACTAAAACTAGTAAAACTAGTAAAACTAGTAAAACTAGTAAAACTAGTAAAACTAGTAAAACTAGTAAAACGAGTAAAACGAGTAAAACGAGTAAAACGAGTAAAACGAGTAAAACGAGTAAAACGAGTGAAACGAGTGAAACGAGTAAAACGAGTAAAACGAGTAAAACGAGTAAAACGAGTAAAACGAGCAAAACTAGTAAAACGAGCAAAACGAGTAAAACGAGCAAAACGAGCAAAACGAGCAAAACGAGCAAAACGAGTAAAACGAGTAAAACGAGTAAAACGAGTAAAACGAGTAAAACGAGTAAAACGAGTAAAACGAGTAAAACGAGTAAAACGAGTAAAACGAGTAAAACGAGTAAAACGAGTAAAACGAGTAAAACTAGTAAAACTAGTAAAACGAGTAAAACGAGTAAAACGAGTAAAACGAGTAAAACGAGTAAAACGAGTAAAACGAGTAAAACGAGTAAAACGAGTAAAACGAGTAAAACGAGTAAAACGAGTAAAACGAGCAAAACGAGTAAAACGAGCAAAACGAGTAAAACGAGTAAAACGAGGAAAGCGAGCAAAACGAGCAAAACGAGCAAAACGAGCAAAACGAGCAAAACGAGCAAAACGAGCAAAACGAGCAAAACGAGCAAAACGAGCAAAACGAGCAAAACGAGCAAAACGAGCAAAACGAGCAAAACGAGTAAAACGAGTAAAACGAGTAAAACGAGTAAAACGAGTAAAACGAGTAAAACGAGTAAAACGAGTAAAACGAGTAAAACGAGTAAAACGAGTAAAACGAGTAAAACGAGTAAAACGAGTAAAACGAGTAAAACGAGTAAAACGAGTAAAACGAGTAAAACGAGTAAAACGAGTAAAACGAGTAAAACGAGCAAAACGAGTAAAACGAGCAAAACTAGTAAAACGAGTAAAACGAGTAAAACGAGTAAAACGAGTAAAACGAGTAAAACGAGTAAAACGAGTAATACGAGTAAAACGACTAAAACGACTAAAACTAGTAAAACGACTAAAACGACTAAAACTAGTAAAACCAGTAAAACCAGTAAAACTAGTAAAACTAGTAAAACTAGTAAAACGAGTAAAACGAGTAAAACGAGTAAAACGAGTAAAACGAGTAAAACGAGTAAAACGAGTAAAACGAGTAAAACGTGTAAAACGTGTAAAACGAGCAAAACTAGTAAAACTAGTAAAACTATTAAAACTAGTAAAACTAGTAAAACGAGTAAAACGAGTAAAACGAGTAAAACGAGTAAAACGAGTAAAACGAGTAAAACGAGTAAAACGAGTAAAACGAGTAAAACGAGTAAAACGAGTAAAACGAGTAAAACGAGTAAAACGAGTAAACCGAGTAAACCGAGTAAAACGAGTAAAACGAGTAAAACGAGTAAAACGAGTAAAACGAGTAAAACGAGTAAAACGAGCAAAACGTGTAAAACGAGCAAAACTAGTAAAACTAGTAAAACGAGTAAAACGAGTAAAACGAGTAAAACGAGTAAAACGAGTAAAACTAGTAAAACTAGTAAAACGAGTAAAACGAGTAAAACGAGTAAAACGAGTAAAACGAGTAAAACGAGTAATACGAGTAATACGAGTAAAACGAGTAAAACGAGTAAAACGAGTAAAACGAGTAAAACGAGTAAAACGAGTAAAACGAGTAAAACGAGTAAAACGAGTAAAACGAGTAAAACGAGTAAAACGAGTAAAACGAGTAAAACGAGTAAAACGAGTAAAACGAGTAAAACGAGTAAAACGAGTAAAACGAGTAAAACGAGTAAAACGTGTAAAACGTGTAAAACGAGCAAAACTAGTAAAACTAGTAAAACTAGTAAAACTAGTAAAACGAGTAAAACGAGTAAAACGAGTAAAACGAGTAAAACGAGTAAACCGAGTAAAACGAGTAAAACGAGTAAAACGTGTAAAACGAGTAAAACGAGTAAAACGAGTAAAACGAGTAAAACGAGTAATACGAGTAAAACGACTAAAACGAGTAAAACGAGTAAAACGAGTAAAACGAGTAAAACGAGTAAAACGAGTAAAACGAGTAAAACGAGTAATACGAGTAAAACGACTAAAACGACTAAAACTAGTAAAACGACTAAAACGACTAAAACTAGTAAAACCAGTAAAACCAGTAAAACTAGTAAAACTAGTAAAACGAGTAAAACGAGTAAAACGAGTAAAACGAGTAAAACGAGTAAAACGAGTAAAACGAGTAAAACGAGTAAAACGAGTAAAACGAGTAAAACGAGTAAAACGAGTAAAACGAGCAAAACGAGTAAAACGAGCAAAACGAGTAAAACGAGCAAAACGACTAAAACGAGTAAAACGAGTAAAACGAGTAAAACGAGTAAAACGAGTAAAACGAGTAATACGAGTAAAACGACTAAAACGACTAAAACTAGTAAAACGACTAAAACGACTAAAACTAGTAAAACCAGTAAAACCAGTAAAACCAGTAAAACTAGTAAAACTAGTAAAACTAGTAAAACTAGTAAAACGAGTAAAACGAGTAAAACGAGTAAAACGAGTAAAACGAGTAAAACGAGTAAAACGAGTAAAACGAGTAAAACGAGTAAAACGTGTAAAACGTGTAAAACGAGCAAAACTAGCAAAACTAGTAAAACGAGTAAAACGAGTAAAACGAGTAAAACGAGTAAAACGAGTAATACGAGTAATACGAGTAAAACGAGTAAAACGAGTAAAACGAGTAAAACGAGTAAAACGAGTAAAACGAGTAAAACGAGTAAAACGAGTAAAACGAGTAAAACGAGTAAAACGAGTAAAACGAGTAAAACGAGTAAAACGAGTAAAACGAGTAAAACGAGTAAAACGAGTAAAACGAGTAAAACGAGTAAAACGAGTAAAACGAGTAAAACGAGTAAAACGAGTAAAACGAGTAAAACGAGTAAAACGAGTAAAACGAGTAAAACGAGTAAAACGAGTAAAACGAGTAAAACGAGTAAAACGAGCAAAACGAGTAAAACGAGCAAAACTAGTAAAACGAGTAAAACGAGTAAAACGAGTAAAACGAGTAAAACGAGTAAAACGAGTAAAACGAGTATAACGAGTAAAACGAGTAAAACGAGTAAAACGAGTAAAACGTGTAAAACGAGTAAAACGAGTAAAACGAGTAAAACGAGTAAAACGAGTAATACGAGTAAAACGACTAAAACGAGTAAAACGAGTAAAACGAGTAAAACGAGTAAAACGAGTAAAACGAGTAAAACGAGTAAAACGAGTAAAACGAGTAAAACGAGTAAAACGAGTAAAACGAGTAAAACGAGTAAAACGAGCAAAACGAGTAAAACGAGCAAAACTAGTAAAACGAGTAAAACGAGTAAAACGAGTAAAACGAGTAAAACGAGTAAAACGAGTAAAACGAGTAAAACGAGTAAAACGAGTAAAACGAGTAAAACGAGTAAAACGAGTAAAACGAGTAAAACGAGTAAAACGAGTAAAACGAGTAAAACGAGTAATACGAGTAAAACGAGTAAAACGAGTAAAACGAGTAAAACGAGTAAAACGAGTAAAACGAGTAAAACGAGTAAAACGAGTAAAACGAGTAAAACGAGTAAAACGAGTAAAACGAGTAAAACGAGTAAAACGAGTAAAACGTGTAAAACGTGTAAAACGAGCAAAACTAGTAAAACTAGTAAAACTATTAAAACTAGTAAAACTAGTAAAACGAGTAAAACGAGTAAAACGAGTAAAACGAGTAAAACGAGTAAAACGAGTAAAACGAATAAAACGAGTAAACCGAGTAAACCGAGTAAAACGAGTAAAACGAGTAAAACGAGTAAAACGAGTAAAACGAGTAAAACGAGCAAAACGTGTAAAACGAGCAAAACTAGTAAAACTAGTAAAACTAGTAAAACTAGTAAAACGAGTAAAACGAGTAAAACGAGTAAAACGAGTAAAACTAGTAAAACTAGTAAAACGAGTAAAACGAGTAAAACGAGTAAAACGACTAAAACGAGTAATACGAGTAATACGAGTAATACGAGTAAAACGAGTAAAACTAGTAAAACTAGTAAAACTAGTAAAACTAGTAAAACTAGTAAAACTAGTAAAACTAGTAAAACTAGTAAAACTAGTAAAACGAGTAAAACGAGTAAAACGAGTAAAACGAGTAAAACGAGTAAAACGAGTAAAACGAGTAAAACGAGTAAAACGAGTAAAACGAGTAAAACGAGTAAAACGAGTAAAACGAGTAAAACGAGTAAAACGAGTAAAACGAGTAAAACGAGTAAAACGAGCAAAACTAGTAAAACGAGCAAAACGAGTAAAACGAGCAAAACGAGTAAAACGAGTAAAACGAGTAAAACGAGTAAAACGAGTAAAACGAGTAAAACGAGTAATACGAGTAAAACGAGTAAAACGAGTAAAACGAGTAAAACGAGTAAAACGAGTAAAACGAGTAAAACGAGCAAAACGAGTAAAACGAGCAAAACTAGTAAAACGAGTAAAACGAGTAAAACGAGTAAAACGAGTAAAACGAGTAAAACGAGTAAAACGAGTAAAACGAGTAAAACGAGTAAAACGAGTAAAACGAGTAAAACGAGTAAAACGAGTAAAACGAGTATAACGAGTAAAACGAGTAAAACGAGTAAAACGAGTAAAACGTGTAAAACGAGTAAAACGAGTAAAACGAGTAAAACGAGTAAAACGAGTAATACGAGTAAAACGACTAAAACGAGTAAAACGAGTAAAACGAGTAAAACGAGTAAAACGAGTAAAACGAGTAAAACGAGTAAAACGAGTAAAACGAGTAAAACGAGTAAAACGAGTAAAACGAGCAAAACGAGTAAAACGAGCAAAACTAGTAAAACGAGTAAAACGAGTAAAACGAGTAAAACGAGTAAAACGAGTAAAACGAGTAAAACGAGTAAAACGAGTAAAACGAGTAAAACGAGTAAAACGAGTAAAACGAGTAAAACGAGTAAAACGAGTAAAACGAGTAAAACGAGTAAAACGAGTAAAACGAGTAAAACGAGTAAAACGAGTAATACGAGTAAAACGAGTAAAACGAGTAAAACGAGTAAAACGAGTAAAACGAGTAAAACGAGTAAAACGAGTAAAACGAGTAAAACGAGTAAAACGAGTAAAACGAGTAAAACGAGTAAAACGAGTAAAACGAGTAAAACGAGTAAAACGAGTAAAACGAGTAAAACGAGTAAAACGAGTAAAACGTGTAAAACGTGTAAAACGAGCAAAACTAGTAAAACTAGTAAAACTATTAAAACTAGTAAAACTAGTAAAACGAGTAAAACGAGTAAAACGAGTAAAACGAGTAAAACGAGTAAAACGAGTAAAACGAGTAAAACGAGTAAACCGAGTAAACCGAGTAAAACGATTAAAACGAGTAAAACGAGTAAAACGAGTAAAACGAGTAAAACGAGCAAAACGTGTAAAACGAGCAAAACTAGTAAAACTAGTAAAACTAGTAAAACTAGTAAAACGAGTAAAACGAGTAAAACGAGTAAAACGAGTAAAACTAGTAAAACTAGTAAAACGAGTAAAACGAGTAAAACGAGTAAAACGAGTAAAACGAGTAATACGAGTAATACGAGTAAAACGAGTAAAACTAGTAAAACTAGTAAAACTAGTAAAACTAGTAAAACTAGTAAAACTAGTAAAACTAGTAAAACTAGTAAAACGAGTAAAACGAGTAAAACGAGTAAAACGAGTAAAACGAGTAAAACGAGTAAAACGAGTAAAACGAGTAAAACGAGTAAAACGAGTAAAACGAGTAAAACGAGTAAAACGAGTAAAACGAGTAAAACGAGTAAAACGAGTAAAACGAGTAAAACGAGTAAAACGAGTAAAACGAGTAAAACGAGTAAAACGAGTAAAACGAGTAAAACGAGCAAAACTAGTAAAACGAGCAAAACGAGTAAAACGAGCAAAACGAGTAAAACGAGTAAAACGAGGAATACGAGCAAAACGAGCAAAACGAGCAAAACGAGCAAAACGAGCAAAACGAGCAAAACGAGCAAAACGAGCAAAACGAGTAAAACGAGCAAAACGAGTAAAACGAGTAAAACGAGTAAAACGAGTAAAACGAGTAAAACGAGTAAAACGAGTAAAACGAGTAAAACGAGTAAAACTAGTAAAACTAGTAAAACTAGTAAAACGAGTAAAACGAGTAAAACGAGTAAAACGAGTAAAACGAGTAAAACGAGTAAAACGAGTAAAACGAGTAAAACGAGTAAAACGAGTAAAACGAGTAAAACGAGTAAAACGAGTAAAACGAGTAAAACGAGCAAAACGAGTAAAACGAGTAAAACGAGTAAAACGAGTAAAACGAGTAAAACGAGTAAAACGAGCAAAACGTGTAAAACGAGCAAAACTAGTAAAACTAGTAAAACTAGTAAAACTAGTAAAACGAGTAAAACGAGTAAAACGAGTAAAACGAGTAAAACTAGTAAAACTAGTAAAACGAGTAAAACGAGTAAAACGAGTAAAACGAGTAAAACGAGTAATACGAGTAATACGAGTAAAACGAGTAAAACGAGTAAAACGAGTAAAACGAGTAAAACGAGTAAAACGAGTAAAACGAGTAAAACGATTAAAACGAGTAAAACGAGTAAAACGAGTAAAACGAGTAAAACGAGTAAAACGAGTAAAACGAGTAAAACGAGTAAAACGAGTAAAACGAGTAAAACGAGTAAAACGTGTAAAACGTGTAAAACGAGCAAAACTAGTAAAACTAGTAAAACTAGTAAAACTAGTAAAACTAGTAAAACTAGTAAAACGAGTAAAACGAGTAAAACGAGTAAAACGAGTAAAACGAGTACGAGTAAACCGAGTAAACCGAGTAAACCGAGTAAAACGAGTAAAACGAGTAAAACGAGTAAAACGAGTAAAACGAGTAAAACGAGTAAAACGAGTAAAACGAGTAAAACGAGTAAAACGAGTAAAACGAGTAAAACGAGTAAAACCAGTAAAACGAGTAAAACGAGTAAAACGAGTAAAACGAGTAAAACGAGTAAAACGAGTAAAACGAGTAAAACGAGTAAAACGAGTAAAACGAGTAAAACGAGTAAAACGAGTAAAACGAGTAAAACGAGTAAAGCGAGTAAAACGAGTAAAACGAGTAAAACGAGTAAAACGAGTAAAACGAGTAAAACGAGTAAAACGAGTAAAACGAGTAAAACGAGTAAAACGAGTAAAACGAGCAAAACGAGTAAAACGAGCAAAAACGAGCAAAACGAGCAAAACGAGCAAAACGAGCAAACTAGTAAAACTAGTAAAACGAGCAAAACGAGGAAAACGAGCAAAAACGAGTAAAACGAGCAAAACGAGTAAAACGAGGAAAACGAGTAAAACGAGGAAAACGAGCAAAACGAGCAAAACGAGCATAACGAGGAAAACGAGAAAAACGAGAAAACGAGCAAAACGAGTAAAACGAGTAATACGAGTAATACGAGTAAAACGAGTAAAACGAGTAAAACGAGTAAAACTAGTAAACTAGTAAAACTAGTAAAACTAGTAAAACTAGTAAAACTAGTAAACTAGTAAAACTAGTAAAACTAGTAAAACGAGTAAAACGAGTAAAACGAGTAAAACGAGTAAAACGAGTAAAACGAGTAAAACGAGTAAAACGAGTAAAACGAGTAAAACGAGTAAAACGAGTAAAACGAGTAAAACGAGTAAAACGAGTAAAACGAGTAAAACGAGTAAAACGAGTAAAACGAGTAAAACGAGTAAAACGAGTAAAACGAGTAAAACGAGTAAAACGAGTAAAACGAGTAAAACGAGTAAAACGAGTAAAACGAGTAAAACGAGTAAAACGAGTAAAACGAGTAAAACGAGTAAAACGAGCAAAACGAGTAAAACGAGTAAAACGAGCAAAACTAGTAAAACGAGTAAAACGAGTAAAACGAGTAAAACGAGTAAAACGAGTAAAACGAGCAAAACGAGCAAAACTAGTAAAACGAGCAAAACGAGTAAAACGAGTAAAACGAGTAAACGAGTAAAACGAGTAAAACGAGTAAAACGAGTAAAACGAGTAAAACGAGTAAAACGAGTAAAACGAGTAAAACGAGTAAAACGAGTAAAACTAGTAAAACTAGTAAAACGAGCAAAACGAGCAAAACGAGCAAAACGAGCAAAACGAGTAAAACGAGTAAAACGAGTAAAACGAGTAAAACTAGTAAAACTAGTAAAACGAGCAAAACGAGCAAAACGAGCAAAACGAGCAAAACGAGCAAAACGAGCAAAACGAGCAAAACGAGCAAAACGAGCAAAACGAGCAAAACGAGCAAAACGAGTAAAACGAGTAAAACGAGTAAAACGAGTAAAACGAGTAAAACGAGTAAAACGAGTAAAACGAGTAAAACGAGTAAACGAGTAAAACGAGTAAAACGAGTAAAACGAGTAAAACGAGTAAAACGAGTAAACGAGTAAAACGAGTAAACGAGTAAAACGAGTAAAACGAGTAAAACGAGTAAAACGAGTAAAACGAGTAAAACGAGGTAAAACGAGCAAAACTAGTAAAACTAGTAAAAACTAGTAAAACTAGTAAAACTAGTAAAACGTGTAAAACGAGTAAAACGAGTAAAA
>NW_027485975.1:0-27965 GCF_050908995.1 Andrena cerasifolii
TTGAAACATAAAAATTATAATTTAAAAACAAATTAAAAAAATTTTAAAAAATTAAAAAAAAATTAAAAAAATTAGTTTAAAAAATTAAAAAAAAAGTTTTAAGAAAATTTTCAAAAATTAAAAAAAAAATTTTAAAAAAAAATTTAAAAAATTTTAAAAAATTTTAAAAATTAAAAAAAAATTATAAGAAAATTTAAAAAAAAATTTAAAAATTTGAAAAAATTAAAAAAAAATTAAAAAACATTTTTGAAATAAAAAATAATACTTTTAAAAAAATTAAAAAAAAATTTAGAAAAATTTTCAAAAATTAAAAAAAATAAAAAAAAATTTTAAAATTAAAAAAAAAAATTTAAAATTAAAGAAATTAAAAAAATTTTAAAAAATTAAAATAAAAGAGAAAAAAATTAAAAAACATTTTTTGAAATAAAAAACTTATAATTTAAAAACAAATTAAAAAATTATAAAAAATTTAAAAAAAAAATTTTAAAAATTAAAAAAATTTTCAAAAATTAAAAAAAAAAATTTTAAAAATTTTAAAAATTAAAAAAAAATTTTTAAAAATTTTAAAAATTAAAAAAAAATTATAAGAAAATTTAAAAAAAAAATTAAAAACTAAAAAAAAATTTAAAAAAATTAAAAAACATTTTGAAATAAAAAAATAATACATTCAAAAAAATTAAAAAAAAATTTTAGAAAAATTTTCAAAAATTAAAAAACTTTTTTGAAATAAAAAAATAATACTTTTAAATAAATTTAAAAAAAAAATTAGAAAAATTTTCAAAAATTAAAAAAAAAATAAAAAAAAATTTAAAAATTAAAAAAAATAATTTTAAAATTAAAAAAAAATTTTTAAATTAAAAAAAAATTTAAAAATTAAAAAAAAATTTAAAAAATAAAAAAATTTAAAAAATTTTAAAAACTAAATAATATAAATAATTTGAAAAAAATAAAAAAAAATTTTAAATTAAAAAAAAAAATTTAAAATTAAAAAAATTTTAAAAATTAAAAAATATAGAAAAAAAATTAAAAAATAAATAAATTTTTAATTTTCTTAAAAAATTAAACAATTAAAAAAATTTAAATAAAAATAAAGCAAAGAAATTTTTTAAGATTTTAAAAAATTTTAAAAAATTAAAAAAAAATTTTGAAAAATTAAAAAAAAATTTAAAAAAATTTTTAAAATTAAAAAAAATATAAAAAAATTTAAAAAAAATTAAAAAAATAAAAAATTAAAATAAAGAAAAAAATTTTTAAAAAATTATAATTTTAAAAAAAAATTTTAAAAAAATTTTAAAAAAATTTAAAAAACATTTTTGAAATAAAAAATAATACTTTTAAAAAAATTAAAAACAAATTTAGAAAAATTTTCAAAAATTAAAAAACATTTTTTGAAATAAAAAATAATACTTTTAAAAAAATTAAAAACAAATTTAGAAAAATTTTCAAAAATTAAAAAACATTTTTTGAAATAAAAAAATTATAATTTTAAAAAAAAATTTAAAAAAGTTTAAAAAATTTAAAAAAAATTTAAAATTAAAAAAATTTAAATAAAAATTTAAATAAAAATTTTAAAAATTAAAAAAAAAATTATAAGAAAATTTAAAAAAAAATTATAAATTTGAAAAAATGAAAAAACATTTTTGAAATAAAAAAATAATACTTTTAAAAAAATTAAAAAAAATTTTAGCAAAAATTTTCAAAAATTAAAAAAAAAAATAAAAAAAAATTTAAAAATTAAAAAAATTAAATAAAAGAAAAAAAATTAAAAAACATTTTTTGAAATAAAAAAATTATAATTTAAAAACAAATTAAAAAATTTTAAAAAATTTTTAAAAAAATTTAAAAAAATTAAAAAAATTTGTTTAAAAAATTTTAAAAAAAGTTTTAAGAAAATTTTAAAAATTAAAAAACATTTTTGAAATAAAAAAATAATACTTTTAAATAAATTAAAAAAAAAGTTTTAAGAAAATTTTAAAAAATTAAAAAAAAATTAGAAAAAAAATTAAAAATTAAAAAAAAAATTAAAAATTTAAAAAAAAAATTTAAAAATTTAAAAAAAAAAATTAAAAATTAAAAAAAAAATTTAAAAATAAAAAAATTAAAAAAATTAAAAAAATTAAACAATATAAATAATTAAAAAAAAAAATAAAAAAAATTTAAAAATTAAAAAAAAATTAAAATAAAAATTTAAAAATTTTTTTTTTAAAAATTAAAAAAAAAATTTTAAAAAAAATTTTAAAAAACATTTTTGAAATAAAAAAATTATACTTTTAAAAAAATTTTAAAAATTAGAAAAATTTTCTAAAATTAAAAAAAAATAAAAAAAAATTTTAAGAAAATTTTAAAAATTAAAAAAAAATTAAAAAAAAGAAAAATAAAAATTAAAAAAAAATTTTAAAAATTAAAAAACATTTTTGAAATAAAAAAATAATACTTTTAAATAAATTAAAAAAAAAATTTAGAAAAATTTTCAAAGATTAAAAAAAAATAAAAAAAAATTTTAAAAATTAAAAAAAAATTTTAAAAATTAAAAAAAAATTAAAAAGTTTAAAAAATTAAAAAAATTAAAATAAAAGAAAAAAAATTAAAAAACATTTTTTGAAATAAAAAAATTATAATTTAAAAACAAATTAAAAAATTTTAAAAAATTTAAAAAAAAATTTAAAAAAATTAAAAAAATTTGTTTAAAATATTTTAAGAAAAGTTTTAAGAAAATTTTCAAAAATTAAAAAAAAATTAAAAAAAATTTTAAAAATTAAAAAAGATTTAAAAATTTAAAAAAAATTTTAAAAAAAAATTTAAAAAAAAAATTTAAAAAAAAAATTTTAAAAAATTTAAAAAAAAATTTAAAAATTAAAAAAAAAATTATAAGAAAATTTAAAAAAAAATTAAAAATTTAAAAAAAATTATAAAAAAATTAAAAAACATTTTTGAAATAAAAAAATAATACTTTTAAAAAAATTTTAAAAAAATTTAGAAAAATTTTCAAAAATTAAAAAAAAATCAAAAAAATTTAAAAATTTAAAAAAAAATTTCAAAAATTATAAAAAAAATATAAAAAATTTAAAAATTAAAAGATTAAAAAAATTAAAAAATATAGAAAAAAAATTAAAAAATAAATAATTTTTTTTAATTTTGTTAAAAAATTGAAACAAATTTAAAAAAAATTTAATTTTTTAAAAAATTTAAATAAAAATAAAGCAAAGAAATTTTTTAAAAAATTTTAAAAAATTAAAAAAAATTATAAGAAAATTTTAAAAAAAATGAAAAAATTGAAAAAATTAAAAAAATTAAAAAAATTAAAATAAAAGAAAAAAAATATAAAATATTTTTTGAAACATAAAAATTATAATTTAAAAACAAATTAAAAAATTTTAAAAAATTTAAAAAAAAAATTAAAAAAATTAGTTTAAAAAATTAAAAAAAAAGTTTTAAGAAAATTTTCAAAAATTAAAAAAAAAATTAAAAAAAAAAATTAAAAAACATTTTTTGAAATAAAAAAATTATAATTTTAAAAAAAATTAAAAAAATTACAAAATTTAAAAACATTTTTAAAAAATTAAGAAAAATTGTTTAAAAAATTAAAAAAAAAGTTTTAAGAAAATTTTAAAAATTAAAAAACATTTTTGAAATAAAAAAATTATACTTTTAAAAAAATTAAAAAAAAATTTTAAAAAATTTTAAAAAATTAAAAAAAAATAAAAAAAAATTTTAAAAAAATTTTAAAAATTAAAAAAAATTATAAAAAAATTTTAAAAAAAAAATTAAAAAAATAAAAAATTAAAATAAAGAAAAAAATTTCTAAAAAATTAAAAAACATTTTTTTAAATAAAAAAATTATAATTTTAAAAAAAAAATTTTTAAAAATTTTAAAAAAATTTAAATAACATTTTTGAAATAAAAAATAATACTTTTAAAAAAATTAAAAACAAATTTAGAAAAATTTTCAAAAATTAAAAAAAAAATTTAAAAAAAAATTTTAAAAAATTTTAAAAAAATTTTAAAAATTAAAAAAAAATTTTAAAAATTAAAAAAAAATTATAAGAAATTTTAAAAAAAAATTTAAAAATTTGAAAAAATTAAAAAAAAATTAAAAAACATTTTTGATATAAAAAAATAATACTTTTAAAAAAATTAAAAAAAAATTTAGAAAAATTTTCAAAAATTAAAAAACTTTTTTGAAATAAAAAAATAATACTTTTAAATAAATTGAAAAAAAAATTTAGAAAAATTTTCAAAAATTAAAAAAAAAATAAAAAAAAATTTAAAAATTAAAAAAAATAATTTTAAAATTAAAAAAAAAATTTTTTAATTAAAAAAAAATTTAAAAATTAAAAAAAAAATTTAAAAAATAAAAAAATTTTAAAAATTTTAAAAACTAAATAATATAAATAATTTGAGAAAAAATAAAAAAAATTTAAAATTAAAAAAAAAATTTAAAATTAAAAAAATTTAAAAAATTAAAAAATATAGAAAAAAAATTAAAAAATAAATAAATTTTTTTTAATTTTCTTAAAAAATTGAAACAAATTTAAAAAAAAATTAAAAAATTAAAATAAAAGAAAAAAAAATTAAAAAACATTTTTTGAAATAAAAAAATTATAATTTTAAAAAAAAATTAAAAAAATTAAAAAATTTAAAAACATTTTAAAAAAATTAAAAAAATTTGTTTAAAAAATTAAAAAAAAAGTTTTAAGAAAATTTTAAAAATTAAAAAACATTTTTGAAATAAAAAAATAATACTTTTAAAAAAATTAAAAACAAATTTAGAAAAATTTTCAAAAATTAAAAAAAAATAAAAAAAAATTTAAAAATTAAAAAAAAAAATTTTAAAATTAAAAAAAAAATTAAAAAAATCAAAAAAATTTTAAAAATTAAAATAAAAGAGAAAAAAATTAAAAAACATTTTTTTAAATAAAAAACTTATAATTTAAAAACAAATTAAAAAATTATAAAAAATTTTAAAAAAAAATTTAAAAAATTAAAAAAAAATTTTGAAAAATTAAAAAAAAATTTTAAAAAATTTTAAAAATTAAAAAAAAATTATAAGAAAATATAAAAAAAAAATGAAAAAATTGAAAAAATTAAAAAAATTAAAAAAATTAAAAAATTAAAATAAAAGAAAAAAAATTAAAAAACATTTTTTGAAATAAAAAAATTATAATTATAAAAAAAAATTAAAAAAATTAAAAAATTTAAAAACATTTTTAAAAAATTAAAAAAATTTGTTTAAAAAATTAAAAAAAAAGTTTTAAGAAAATTTTAAAAATTAAAAAACATTTTTGAAATAAAAAAATAATACTTTTAAAAAAATTAAAAAAAAATTTAGAAAAATTTTCAAAAATTAAAAAAAAATTTTAAAAATTAAAAAAAAATTATAAGAAAATTTAAAAAAAAATTTAAAAATTTGAAAAAATTAAAAAAAAATTAAAAAACATTTTTGAAATAAAAAAATAATACTTTTAAAAAAATTAAAAAAAAATTTAGAAAAATTTTCAAAAATTAAAAAACTTTTTTGAAATAAAAAAATAATACTTTTAAATAAATTTAAAAAAAAATTTAGAAAAATTTTCAAAAATTAAAAAAAAAAAAAATAATAATTTAAAAATTAAAAAAAATAATTTTAAAATTAAAAAAAAAATTTTTTAATTAAAAAAAAATTTAAAAATTAAAAAAAAAATTAAAAAATAAAAAAATTTTAAAAATTTTAAAAACTAAATAATATAAATAATTTGAGAAAAAATAAAAAAAATTTAAAATTAAAAAAAAAATTTAAAATTAAAAAAATTTTAAAAATTAAAAAATATAGAAAAAAATTAAAAAATAAATAAATTTTTTTTAATTTTCTTAAAAAATTGAAACAAATTTAAAAAATTTTAATATTTTAAAAAATTTAAATAAAAATAAAGCAAAGAAAATTTTTAAGATTTTAAAATTTTTTAAAAAATTAAAAAAAAAATTTGAAAAATTAAAAAAAAATTTTAAAAAATTTTAAAAATTAAAAAAAATTATAAGAAAATTTAAAAAAAAATTAAAAAATTAAAATAAAAGAAAAAAAAATTAAAAAACATTTTTTGAAATAAAAAAATTATAATTTTAAAAAAAAATTAAAAAATTTAAAAACATTTTAAAAAAATTAAAAAAATTTGTTTAAAAAATTAAAAAAAAAGTTTTAAGAAAATTTTAAAAATTAAAAAACATTTTTGAAATAAAAAAATAATACTTTTAAAAAAATTAAAAACAAATTTAGAAGAATTTTCAAAAATTAAAAAAAAATAAAAAAAAAATTTAAAAATTAAAAAAAAAATTTTTAAAATTAAAAAAAAAATTAAAAAAATCAAAAAAATTTTAAAAATTAAAATAAAAGAGAAAAAAATTAAAAAACATTTTTTTAAATAAAAAACTTATAATTTAAAAACAAATTAAAAAATTATAAAAAATTTTTAAAAAAAATTTAAAAAATTAAAAAAAAAATTTGAAAAATTAAAAAAAAATTTTTAAAAATTTTAAAAATTAAAAAAAAATTATAAGAAAATATAAAAAAAAATGAAAAAATTGAAAAAATTAAAAAAATTAAAAAAATTAAAAAATTAAAATAAAAGAAAAAAAATTCAAAAACATTTTTTGAAATAAAATAATTATAATTTTAAAAAAAAATTAAAAAAATTAAAAAATTTAAAAACATTTTAAAAAAATTAAAAAAATTTGTTTAAAAAATTAAAAAAAAAGTTTTAAGAAAATTTTAAAAATTAAAAAACATTTTTGAAATAAAAAAATAATACTTTTAAAAAAATTAAAAACAAATTTAGAAGAATTTTCAAAAATTAAAAAAAAATAAAAAAAAAATTTAAAAATTAAAAAAAAAATTTTTAAAATTAAAAAAAAAATTAAAAAAATCAAAAAAATTTTAAAAATTAAAATAAAAGAGAAAAAAATTAAAAAACATTTTTTTAAATAAAAAACTTATAATTTAAAAACAAATTAAAAAATTATAAAAAATTTTTAAAAAAAATTTAAAAAATTAAAAAAAAAATTTGAAAAATTAAAAAAAAATTTTTAAAAATTTTAAAAATTAAAAAAAAATTATAAGAAAATATAAAAAAAAATGAAAAAATTGAAAAAATTAAAAAAATTAAAAAAATTAAAAAATTAAAATAAAAGAAAAAAAATTCAAAAACATTTTTTGAAATAAAATAATTATAATTTTAAAAAAAAATTAAAAAAATTAAAAAATTTAAAAACATTTTAAAAAAATTAAAAAAATTTGTTTAAAAAATTAAAAAAAAAGTTTTAAGAAAATTTTAAAAATTAAAAAACATTTTTGAAATAAAAAAATAATACTTTTAAAAAAATTAAAAACAAATTTAGAAGAATTTTCAAAAATTAAAAAAAAATAAAAAAAAAATTTAAAAATTAAAAAAAAAATTTTTAAAATTAAAAAAAAAATTAAAAAAATCAAAAAAATTTTAAAAATTAAAATAAAAGAGAAAAAAATTAAAAAACATTTTTTTAAATAAAAAACTTATAATTTAAAAACAAATTAAAAAATTATAAAAAATTTTTAAAAAAAATTAAAAAAATTAAAAAAAAAATTTGAAAAATTAAAAAAAAATTTTTAAAAATTTTAAAAATTAAAAAAAAATTATAAGAAAATATAAAAAAAAATGAAAAAATTGAAAAAATTAAAAAAATTAAAAAAATTAAAAAATTAAAATAAAAGAAAAAAAATTCAAAAACATTTTTTGAAATAAAATAATTATAATTTTAAAAAAAAATTAAAAAAATTAAAAAATTTAAAAACATTTTAAAAAAATTAAAAAAATTTGTTTAAAAAATTAAAAAAAAAGTTTTAAGAAAATTTTAAAAATTAAAAAACATTTTTGAAATAAAAAAATAATACTTTTAAAAAAATTAAAAAAAAATTTAGAAAAATTTTCAAAAATTAAAAAAAAATTTTAAAAATTAAAAAAAAATTATAAGAAAATTTAAAAAAAAATTTAAAAATTTGAAAAAATTAAAAAAAAATTAAAAAACATTTTTGAAATAAAAAAATAATACTTTTAAAAAAATTAAAAAAAAATTTAGAAAAATTTTCAAAAATTAAAAAACTTTTTTGAAATGAAAAAATAATACTTTTAAATAAATTTAAAAAAAAATTTAGAAAAATTTTCAAAAATTAAAAAAAAAATTAAAAAAAAATTTAAAAATTAAAAAAAATAATTTTAAAATTAAAAAAAAATTTTTTAATTAAAAAAAAATTTAAAAATTAAAAAAAAATTAAAAAATAAAAAAATTTAAAAAATTTTAAAAACTAAATAATATAAATAATTTGAGAAAAAATAAAAAAAATTTAAAATTAAAAAAAAAATTTAAAATTAAAAAAATTTAAAAAATTAAAAAATAAATAAATTTTTTTTAATTTTCTTAAAAAATTGAAACAAATTTAAAAAAATTTTAATATTTTAAAAAATTTAAATAAAAATAAAGCAAAGAAAATTTTTAAGATTTTAAAAATTTTTAAAAAATTAAAAAAAAATTTTGAAAAATTAAAAAAAAATTTAAAAAAATTTTGAAAATTAAAAAAAATTATAAGAAAATTTTAAAAAAAATTAAAAAATTAAAATAAAAGAAAAAAAAATTAAAAAACATTTTTTGAAATAAAAAAATTATAATTTTAAAAAAAAATTAAAAAAATTAAAAAATTTAAAAACATTTTAAAAAAATTAAAAAAATTTGTTTAAAAAATTAAAAAAAAAGTTTTAAGAAAATTTTAAAAATTAAAAAACATTTTTGAAATAAAAAAATAATACTTTTAAAAAAATTAAAAACAAATTTAGAAAAATTTTCAAAAATTAAAAAAAAATTAAAAAAAAATTTAAAAATTAAAAAAAAATTTTAAAAATTAAAAAAAAATTATAAGAAAATATAAAAAAAAATGAAAAAATTGAAAAAATTAAAAAAATTAAAAAAATTAAAAAATTAAAATAAAAGAAAAAAAATTCAAAAACATTTTTTGAAATAAAAAAATTTTAATTTTAAAAAAAAATTAAAAAAATTAAAAAATTTAAAAACATTTTAAAAAAATTAAAAAAATTTGTTTAAAAAATTAAAAAAAAAGTTTTAAGAAAATTTTAAAAATTAAAAAACATTTTTGAAATAAAAAAATAATACTTTTAAAAAAATTAAAAAAAAATTTAGAAAAATTTTCAAAAATTAAAAAACTTTTTTGAAATAAAAAAATAATACTTTTAAATAAATTTAAAAAAAAATTAGAAAAATTTTCAAAAATTAAAAAAAAAATAAAAAAAAATTTAAAAATTAAAAAAAATAATTTTAAAATTAAAAAAAAAAATTTTAAATTAAAAAAAAATTTAAAAATTAAAAAAAAAATTTAAAAAATAAAAAAATTTAAAAAATTTTAAAAACTAAATAATATAAATAATTTGAAAAAAAATAAAAAAAAATTTAAAATTAAAAAAAAAATTTAAAATTAAAAAAAAATTTAAAATTAAAAAAATTTAAAAAATTAAAAAATATAGAAAAAAAATTAAAAAATAAATAAATTTTTTTAATTTTCTTAAAAAATTGAAACAAATTTAAAAAATTTTTAATATTTTAAAAAATTTAAATAAAAATAAAGCAAAGAAATTTTTTAAGATTTTAAAAAATTTTAAAAAATTAAAAAAAAATTTTGAAAAATTAAAAAAAAATTTAAAAAAATTTTTAAAATTAAAAAAAATTATAAGAAAATTTTAAAAAAATTAAAAAATTAAAATAAAAGAAAAAAAATTAAAAAACATTTTTTGAAATAAAAAAATTATAATTTTAAAAAAAAATTAAAAAAATTACAAAATTTAAAAACATTTTAAAAAAATTAAAAAAATTTGTTTAAAAAATTAAAAAAAAAGGTTTAAGAAAATTTTAAAAATTAAAAAACATTTTTTAAATAAAAAAATTATACTTTTAAAAAAATTAAAAAAAAAATTTTAAAAAATTTAAACAATTAAAAAAAAATAAAAAAAAATTTAAAAAAATTTTAAAAATTAAAAAAAATATAAAAAAATTTTAAAAAAAATTAAAAAAATAAAAAATTAAAATAAAGAAAAAATTTTTTAAAAAATTATAATTTTAAAAAAAAATTTTAAAAAAATTTTAAAAAAATTTAAAAAACATTTTTGAAATAAAAAATAATACTTTTAAAAAAATTAAAAACAAATTTAGAAAAATTTTCAAAAATTAAAAAAAAATAAAAAAAAATTTAAAAATTAAAAAAAAATTTTAAAATTAAAAAAAAAATTTAAAATTAAAAAAATTTTAAAAATTTAAAAAATTAAAATAAAAGAGAAAAAAATTAAAAAACATTTTTTGAAATAAAAAGATTATAATTTAAAAACAAATTAAAAAATTTTAAAAAATTTAAAAAAAAATTAAAAAAATTTGTTTAAAAAATTAAAAAAAAAGTTTGAAGAAAATTTTCAAAAATTAAAAAAAAAATAAAAAAAAAATTTAAAAATTAAAAAAAATAATTTTAAAATTAAAAAAAAATTTTTTAATTAAAAAAAAATTTAAAAATTAAAAAAAAAATTAAAAAATAAAAAATTTTTAAAAATTTTAAAAACTAAATAATATAAATAATTTGAGAAAAAATAAAAAAAATTTAAAATTAAAAAAAAAATTTAAAATTAAAAAAATTTAAAAAATTAAAAAATATAGAAAAAAAATTAAAAAATAAAAAAAAATTTTTAATTTTCTTAAAAAATTGAAACAAATTTAAAAAATTTTAATATTTTAAAAAATTTAAATAAAAATAAAGCAAAGAAAATTTTTAAGATTTTAAAAATTTTTAAAAAATTAAAAAAAAATTTTGAAAAATTAAAAAAAAATTTTAAAAAATTTTAAAAATTAAAAAAAATTATAAGAAAATTTAAAAAAAAATTAAAAAATTAAAATAAAAGAAAAAAAAATTAAAAAACATTTTTTGAAATAAAAAAATTATAATTTTAAAAAAAAATTAAAAAAATTAAAAAATTTAAAAACATTTTAAAAAAATTAAAAAAATTTGTTTAAAAAATTAAAAAAAAAGTTTTAAGAAAATTTTAAAAATTAAAAAACATTTTTGAAATAAAAAAATAATACTTTTAAAAAAATTAAAAACAAATTTAGAAAAATTTTCAAAAATTAAAAAAAAATAAAAAAAAAATTTAAAAATTAAAAAAAAAATTTTTAAAATTAAAAAAAAAATTAAAAAAATCAAAAAAAAAATTAAAAAAATCAAAAAAATTTTAAAAATTAAAATAAAAGAGAAAAAAATTAAAAAACATTTTTTTAAATAAAAAACTTATAATTTAAAAACAAATTAAAAAATTATAAAAAATTTTAAAAAAAAATTTAAAAAATTAAAAAAAAATTTTGAAAAATTAAAAAAAAATTTTAAAAAATTTTAAAAATTAAAAAAAAATTATAAGAAAATATAAAAAAAATGAAAAAATTGAAAAAATTAAAAAAATTAAAAAAATTAAAAAATTAAAATAAAAGAAAAAAAATTCAAAAACATTTTTTGAAATAAAAAAATTTTAATTTTAAAAAAAAATTAAAAAAATTAAAAAATTTAAAAACATTTTAAAAAAATTAAAAAAATTTGTTTAAAAAATTAAAAAAAAAGTTTTAAGAAAATTTAAAAAATTAAAAAACATTTTTGAAATAAAAAAATAATACTTTTAAAAAAATTAAAAAAAAATTTAGAAAAATTTTCAAAAATTAAAAAACTTTTTTGAAATAAAAAAATAATACTTTTAAATAAATTTAAAAAAAATTAGAAAAATTTTCAAAAATTAAAAAAAAAATAAAAAAAAATTTAAAAATTAAAAAAAATAATTTTAAAATTAAAAAAAAAATTTTAAATTAAAAAAAAATTTAAAAATTAAAAAAAAAATTTAAAAAATAAAAAAATTTTAAAAATTTTAAAAACTAAATAATATAAATAATTTGAAAAAAAATAAAAAAAAATTTAAAATTAAAAAAAAAAATTTAAAATTAAAAAAAAAAATTTAAAATTAAAAAAATTTAAAAAATTAAAAAATATAGAAAAAAAATTAAAAAATAAATAAATTTTTTTAATTTTCTTAAAAAATTGAAACAAATTTAAAAATTTTTTAATATTTTAAAAAATTTAAATAAAAATAAAGCAAAGAAATTTTTTAAGATTTTAAAAAATTTTAAAAAATTAAAAAAAAATTTTGAAAAATTAAAAAAAAATTTAAAAAAATTTTTAAAATTAAAAAAAATTATAAGAAAATTTTAAAAAAATTAAAAAATTAAAATAAAAGAAAAAAAAATTAAAAAACATTTTTTGAAATAAAAAAATTATAATTATAAAAAAAATTAAAAAAATTACAAAATTTAAAAACATTTTAAAAAAATTAAAAAAATTTGTTTAAAAAATTAAAAAAAAAGTTTTAAGAAAATTTTAAAAATTAAAAAACATTTTTTAGATAAAAAAATTATACTTTTAAAAAAATTAAAAAAAAATTTTAAAAAAATTTAAACAATTAAAAAAAAATAAAAAAAAATTTTAAAAAAATTTTAAAAATTAAAAAAAATATAAAAAAATTTAAAAAAATTAAAAAAATAAAAAATTAAAATAAAGAAAAAAATTTTTAAAAAATTATAATTTTAAAAAAAAATTTTAAAAAAATTTTAAAAAAATTTAAAAAACATTTTTGAAATAAAAAATAATACTTTTAAAAAAATTAAAAACAAATTTAGAAAAATTTTCAAAAATTAAAAAACATTTTTTGAAATAAAAAAATTATAATTTTAAAAAAAAATTTAAAAAAGTTTAAAAAATTTAAAAAAAATTTAAAATTAAAAAAATTTAAATAAAAATTTAAATAAAAATTTTAAAAATTAAAAAAAAAATTATAAGAAAATTTAAAAAAAAATTATAAATTTGAAAAAATGAAAAAACATTTTTGAAATAAAAAAATAATACTTTTAAAAAAATTAAAAAAAATTTTAGCAAAAATTTTCAAAAATTAAAAAAAAAAATAAAAAAAATTTAAAAATTAAAAAAATTAAATAAAAGAAAAAAAATTAAAAAACATTTTTTGAAATAAAAAAATTATAATTTAAAAACAAATTAAAAAATTTTAAAAAATTTTTAAAAAAATTTAAAAAAATTAAAAAAATTTGTTTAAAAAATTTTAAAAAAAGTTTTAAGAAAATTTTAAAAATTAAAAAACATTTTTGAAATAAAAAAATAATACTTTTAAATAAATTAAAAAAAAAGTTTTAAGAAAATTTTAAAAAATTAAAAAAAAATTAGAAAAAAAATTAAAAATTAAAAAAAAAATTAAAAATTTTAAAAAAAAATTTAAAAATTTAAAAAAAAAAATTAAAAATTAAAAAAAAAATTTAAAAATAAAAAAATTAAAAAAATTAAAAAAATTAAACAATATAAATAATTAAAAAAAAAAATAAAAAAAATTTAAAAATTAAAAAAAAATTAAAATAAAAATTTAAAAATTTTTTTTTTAAAAATTAAAAAAAAAATTTTAAAAAAAATTTTAAAAAACATTTTTGAAATAAAAAAATTATACTTTTAAAAAAATTTTAAAAATTAGAAAAATTTTCTAAAATTAAAAAAAAATAAAAAAAAATTTTAAGAAAATTTTAAAAATTAAAAAAAAATTAAAAAAAAGAAAAATAAAAATTAAAAAAAAATTTAAAAAATTAAAAAACATTTTTGAAATAAAAAAATAATACTTTTAAAAAAATTAAAAAAAAATTTAGAAAAATTTTCAAAAATTAAAAAACTTTTTTGAAATAAAAAAATAATACTTTTAAATAAATTGAAAAAAAAATTTAGAAAAATTTTCAAAAATTAAAAAAAAAATAAAAAAAAATTTAAAAATTAAAAAAAATAATTTTAAAATTAAAAAAAAATTTTTTAATTAAAAAAAAATTTAAAAATTAAAAAAAAAATTTAAAAAATAAAAAAATTTTAAAAATTTTAAAAACTAAATAATATAAATAATTTGAGAAAAAATAAAAAAAATTTAAAATTAAAAAAAAAATTTAAAATTAAAAAAATTTAAAAAATTAAAAAATATAGAAAAAAAATTAAAAAATAAATAAATTTTTTTTAATTTTCTTAAAAAATTGAAACAAATTTAAAAAAAAATTAAAAAATTAAAATAAAAGAAAAAAAAATTAAAAAACATTTTTTGAAATAAAAAAATTATAATTTTAAAAAAAAATTAAAAAAATTAAAAAATTTAAAAACATTTTAAAAAAATTAAAAAAATTTGTTTAAAAAATTAAAAAAAAAGTTTTAAGAAAATTTTAAAAATTAAAAAACATTTTTGAAATAAAAAAATAATACTTTTAAAAAAATTAAAAACAAATTTATAAGAATTTTCAAAAATTAAAAAAAAATAAAAAAAAAATTTAAAAATTAAAAAAAAAATTTTTAAAATTAAAAAAAAATTAAAAAAATCAAAAAAATTTTAAAAATTAAAATAAAAGAGAAAAAAATTAAAAAACATTTTTTTAAATAAAAAACTTATAATTTAAAAACAAATTAAAAAATTATAAAAAATTTTTAAAAAAAATTTAAAAAATTAAAAAAAAAATTTGAAAAATTAAAAAAAAATTTTAAAAAATTTTAAAAATTAAAAAAAAATTATAAGAAAATATAAAAAAAAATGAAAAAATTGAAAAAATTAAAAAAATTAAAAAAATTAAAAAATTAAAATAAAAGAAAAAAAATTCAAAAACATTTTTTGAAATAAAATAATTATAATTTTAAAAAAAAATTAAAAAAATTAAAAAATTTAAAAACATTTTAAAAAAATTAAAAAAATTTGTTTAAAAAATTAAAAAAAAAGTTTTAAGAAAATTTTAAAAATTAAAAAACATTTTTGAAATAAAAAAATAATACTTTTAAAAAAATTAAAAAAAAATTTAGAAAAATTTTCAAAAATTAAAAAAAAATTTTAAAAATTAAAAAAAAATTATAAGAAAATTTAAAAAAAAATTTAAAAATTTGAAAAAATTAAAAAAAAATTAAAAAACATTTTTGAAATAAAAAAATAATACTTTTAAAAAAATTAAAAAAAAATTTAGAAAAATTTTCAAAAATTAAAAAACTTTTTTGAAATAAAAAAATAATACTTTTAAATAAATTTAAAAAAAAATTTAGAAAAATTTTCAAAAATTAAAAAAAAAATTAAAAAAAAATTTAAAAATTAAAAAAAATAATTTTAAAATTAAAAAAAAAATTTTTAATTAAAAAAAAATTTAAAAATTAAAAAAAAAATTAAAAAATAAAAATTTTAAAAATTTTAAAAACTAAATAATATAAATAATTTGAGAAAAAATAAAAAAAATTTAAAATTAAAAAAAAAATTTAAAATTAAAAAAATTTAAAAAATTAAAAAATAAATAAATTTTTTTTAATTTTCTTAAAAAATTGAAACAAATTTAAAAAAATTTTAATATTTTAAAAAATTTAAATAAAAATAAAGCAAAGAAAATTTTTAAGATTTTAAAAATTTTTAAAAAATTAAAAAAAAATTTTGAAAAATTAAAAAAAAATTTAAAAAAATTTTGAAAATTAAAAAAAATTATAAGAAAATTTTAAAAAAAATTAAAAAATTAAAATAAAAGAAAAAAAAATTAAAAAACATTTTTTGAAATAAAAAAATTATAATTTTAAAAAAAAATTAAAAAAATTAAAAAATTTAAAAACATTTTAAAAAAATTAAAAAAATTTGTTTAAAAAATTAAAAAAAAAGTTTTAAGAAAATTTAAAAATTAAAAAACATTTTTGAAATAAAAAAATAATACTTTTAAAAAATTAAAAACAAATTTAGAAAAATTTTCAAAAATTAAAAAAAAATTAAAAAAAAATTAAAAATATTAAAAAAAAAATTTTTAAAATTAAAAAAAAAATTAAAAAAATCAAAAAAATTTTAAAAATTAAAATAAAAGAGAAAAAAATTAAAAAACATTTTTTTAAATAAAAAACTTATAATTTAAAAACAAATTAAAAAATTATAAAAAATTTTAAAAAAAAATTTAAAAAATTAAAAAAAATTTTGAAAAATTAAAAAAAATTTTTAAAAAATTTTAAAAATTAAAAAAAAATTATAAGAAAATATAAAAAAAAATGAAAAAATTGAAAAAATTAAAAAAATTAAAAAAATTAAAAAATTAAAATAAAAGAAAAAAATTCAAAAACATTTTTTGAAATAAAAAAATTTTAATTTTAAAAAAATTAAAAAAATTAAAAAATTTAAAAACATTTTAAAAAAATTAAAAAAATTTGTTTAAAAAATTAAAAAAAAGTTTTAAGAAAATTTTAAAAATTAAAAAACATTTTTGAAATAAAAAAATAATACTTTTAAAAAAATTAAAAAAAATTTAGAAAAATTTTCAAAAATTAAAAAACTTTTTTGAAATAAAAAAATAATACTTTTAAATTAAATAAATTTAAAAAAAAAATTAGAAAAATTTTCAAAAATTAAAAAAAAAATAAAAAAAAATTTAAAAATTAAAAAAAATAATTTTAAAATTAAAAAAAAAATTTTAAATTAAAAAAAAATTTAAAAATTAAAAAAAAAATTTAAAAAATAAAAAAATTTTAAAAATTTTAAAAACTAAATAATATAAATAATTTGAAAAAAAATAAAAAAAAATTTAAAATTAAAAAAAAAAATTTAAAATTAAAAAAATTTTAAAAATTAAAAAATATAGAAAAAAAATTAAAAAATAAATAAATTTTTTTAATTTTCTTAAAAAATTGAAACAAATTTAAAAAATTTTTAATATTTTAAAAAATTTAAATAAAAATAAAGCAAAGAAATTTTTTAAGATTTTAAAAAATTTTAAAAAATTAAAAAAAAATTTTGAAAAATTAAAAAAAAATTTTAAAAAATTTTTAAAATTAAAAAAAATTATAAGAAAATTTTAAAAAAATTAAAAAATTAAAATAAAAGAAAAAAAATTAAAAAACATTTTTTGAAATAAAAAAATTATAATTTTAAAAAAAAATTAAAAAAATTACAAAATTTAAAAACATTTTAAAAAAATTAAAAAAATTTGTTTAAAAAATTAAAAAAAAAGGTTTAAGAAAATTTTAAAAATTAAAAAACATTTTTTAAATAAAAAAATTATACTTTTAAAAAAATTAAAAAAAAAATTTTAAAAAATTTAAACAATTAAAAAAAATAAAAAAAAATTTAAAAAAATTTTAAAAATTAAAAAAAATATAAAAAAATTTAAAAAAAATTAAAAAAATAAAAAATTAAAATAAAGAAAAAAATTTTTAAAAAATTATAATTTTAAAAAAAAATTTTAAAAAAATTTTAAAAAAATTTAAAAAACATTTTTGAAATAAAAAATAATACTTTTAAAAAAATTAAAAACAAATTTAGAAAAATTTTCAAAAATTAAAAAAAAATAAAAAAAAATTTAAAAATTAAAAAAAAAAATTTTAAAATTAAAAAAAAAATTTAAAATTAAAAAAATTTTAAAAATTTAAAAAATTAAAATAAAAGAGAAAAAAATTAAAAAACATTTTTTGAAATAAAAAGATTATAATTTAAAAACAAATTAAAAAATTTTAAAAAATTTAAAAAAAAATAAAAAAATTTGTTTAAAAAATTAAAAAAAAAGTTTGAAGAAAATTTTCAAAAATTAAAAAAAAAATTTAAAATTTTAAAAATTAAAAAAAAATTTAAAAATTAAAAAAAAATTTAAAAAAAATTTTAAAAAATTTTAAAAAAATTTTAAAAAATTTTAAAAATTAAAAAAAAATTATAAGAAAATATAAAAAAAAATGAAAAAATTGAAAAAATTAAAAAAATTAAAAAAATTAAAAAATTAAAATAAAAGAAAAAAAATTAAAAAACCTTTTTTTGAAATAAAAAAATTATAATTTTAAAAAAAAATTTAAAAAATTAAAAAATTTAAAAACATTTTAAAAAATTAAAAAAATTTGTTTAAAAAATTAAAAAAAAAGTTTTAAGAAAATTTTAAAAATTAAAAAACATTTTTGAAATAAAAAATAATACATTTAAAAAAATTAAAAAAAAATTTAGAAAAATTTTCAAAAATTAAAAAAAAATTTTAAAAATTAAAAAAAATTATAAGAAAATTTAAAAAAAATTAAAATTTGAACAAATTAAAAAAATTAAAATAAAAAATTTAAATACAAAAAAAAATTTAAATAAGAAAAATATACAAAAATTTAGAAGGAAAATAAAAAAAATAAACAAATAAAAATTTAAAATAATAAAATAAAATTTTAAAAAATTTAAAAAAAATGAAAAAAATTTAAATAAAATAAAAAAAAATTTTAAAAATTTTTGTTAAGAAATTAAAACAAATTTTTTAAAAAAAATTTAAAAAAATTTTAAAAATATTTTTAAAATTTATTTAAAAATAAAAAAATTATAAAAAAATTAAAAAAATTAAAATTACAAAAAAATTAAAAAAAATTAAAATAAAAAATTTAAATACAAAAAAATTTAAATAAAAAAAATATACAAAAATTTAGAAGGAAAATAAAAAAAATAAACAAATAAAAATTTAAAATAATAAAATAAAATTTAAAAAAGTTTTTTAAAAAATTTGAAAAAAATGAAAAAAATTTAAAAAAAATAAATAAAAATTTAAAAAAATTTAAAAAATATTTTAAAATTTTTTTTAAAAATATAAAAATTATAAGAAAATTAAAAAAATTTAAATATAAAAAAAATTTTTAAATTTTTTTTAAATTTTAAAAAAAAATTTAAAATTTTTAAAAAAAATTTAAAAAATTAAAAAAAAAATTATAAGAAAATTAAAAAAAAAATTAAAATTTGAACAAATTAAAAAAAATTAAAATAAAAGAAAAATAAAAATTAAAAAAATAAACAAATAAAAAATTTTAAAAAATAAACAAAATTTTTAAAAAAATTTAAAAAAAATTTTTAAAAAAATGAAAAAAATTAAAAAATATAGAAATAATTTTTTTAAAAAAAATAAAAAAATTTATAAAAAATAAAAATTTTTTTTTTAATTTTGTTAAAAAATTAAGACAATTTTTTAAAAAAAAAATTTAAAAAATTTTTAAAAATTTTTAAAAATAAAAAAATTATAAGAAAATTAAAAAAATTTAAATATAAAAAAAATTTAAAAATTTTTTTTAAATTTTAAAAAAAAATTTAAAAATTTTTTTTAAATTTTAAAAAAAAATTTTAAAAATTAAAAAAAAAAATTATAAGAAAATTAAAAAAAAATTTTAAATTTGAAAAAATTTAAAAAAATTAAAATAAAAGAAAAATAAAAATTAAAAAAATAAACAAATAAAAAATTTTAAAAAATAAACAAAATTTTTAAAAAAATTTAAAAAAAATTTTAAAAAAATGAAAAAAATTAAAAAATATAGAAATAATTTTTTTAAAAAAAATAAAAAAAATTTATAAAAAATAAAAAAATTTTTTTAAATTTTGTTAAAAAATTAAGACAATTTTTTAAAAAAAAATTTAAAAAATTTTAAAAAATTTTTAAAAATAAAAAAATTATAAGAAAATTTAAAAAAATTTAATTTTAAAAAAATTAAAAGAAAATTTTTAAATAAAAAAAAATTTTAAAATGAAAAAAAATAAAAAATATAGAAAAAATTTAAAATATTAAAAAAATTAATAAAAAAAATAAAAAATTTAAAAAAAAAACAAAATTTTTTTTTAAAAAATTAAAACAAATTAAAATAAAAAATTTAAAATACAAAAAAAAAATTTTAAATAAAAAAAAATATACAAAAATTTATACGAAAAACAAATAAAAATTTTAAAAAATAAAAAAAAATTTAAAAAGTTTTTTAAAAAATTTAAAAAAAATAAAAAAAATTTAAAAATGAAAAAAATAAAAAATATAGAAAAAAATTTAAAAAACATAAATAAAATTTTTTTAAAAGAAATTGTTAAAAAATTAAAACAAAATTTAAAATTTTTTTTTAAATTTTAAAATAAATTTTTAAAAATAAAAAAAAATTATAAGAAAATTAAAAAAAAATTTTAAAAATTTGAAAAAATTTAAAAAAATTAAAATAAAAGAAAAATAAAAATTAAAAAAAAAGTTTTTTGAAATAAAGAAATTATAATTTAAAAAAAATAAAAAAAGTTTAAAAAGTTTTTTAAAAAATTTTTAAAAAATGAAAAAAAGTTTTAAAAAATAAAAAAAAATTAAAATAAAAAATTTAAAATACAAAAAAAAGTTTAAATAAAAAAATATATACAAAAATTTAAAAGAAAGACAAAAAAATAAACAAATAAAAATTTTAAAAAATTTAAAAAAATAAATACAAAAAATAAAAAATTAAAAAAACAAAAAAATTTAAAAAAAAAATTAAAAAATTAAAAAAAAAATATGAAAAAATTTAAAAAACATAAATAAAAATTTAAAAAAGAAATTGTTAAAAAATTAAAACAAAATTAAAGAATTTTTTTTTTAAATTTTAAAAAATTTTTAAAAATTAAAAAAAAATTATAAGAAAATTAAAGAAAAATTTGAAAATTTGAAAAAATATAAAGAAATTAAAATAAAAGAAAAATAAAAATTACAAAAACATTTTTTGAAATAAAAAAATTATAATTTAAAAAAAAAAAAAATAATTTAAATTTAAAAAAAATTAAAGTTAAGAAAATTGAAAAAAATTAAAAATTAAAGTGGAGAAAAATTAAAAAAAAATTAATTTTTTTTTAAATTTAAAAAAAATATAAAAAAATTAAAATAAAAAAATTTTAAAATACAAAAAAAATTTTTTTAAAAAAAAGTATACAAAAAATTAAAAGAAAAATAAAAATTAAAAAAAAATAAACAAACAAAAAATTTTAAAAAATAAACAAAATTTTTAAAAAAATTTTAAAAAAATTTTAAAGAATGAAAAAAATTAAAAAATATAGAAAAAATTTAAAAAAAAAAAATTTTGTAAAAAATAAAAAAAAAATTTTAAATTTTGTTAAAAAATTAAAACAATTTTTTAAAAAAAAATTTTAAAAAATTTTAAAAAATTTTTAAAAAATAAAAAAATTATAAGAAAATTAAAAAAAAAATAATTTTAAAAAAATTAAAAAAAAAAATTTTTAAAATAAAAAAAAAATTTTAAAATAAAAAAATTTAAAAATTAAAAATATTAAAAAATATAGAAAAAAAATAAAAAACACAAGTAATACTTTTTTTAAAAGAAATTGTTAAAAAATTGAAACAAAATTTAAAAAAAAAATTTTTTTTAAATTTTAAAAAAACTTTTAAAAATTAAAAAAAAAATTATAAGTAAATTAAAAAAAATTAAAAATATTTAAAAAAAAATTTAAGAAAATTAAAAAAAAATTTAAAAATTTAAAAAAAAATTTTTTTAAAAACTTAAAAAAAATTTAAACATATTAAAAAAATTAATAAAAAAAATAAAAAATTAAAAAAAAACAAAAAAATTTTTTAAAAAAATTAAAAAAAATTAAAATAAAAAATTTAAATACAAAAAAAAATTTAAATAAGAAAAATATACAAAAATTTAGAAGGAAAATAAAAAAAATAAACAAATAAAAATTTAAAATAATAAAATAAAATTTTAAAAAATTTAAAAAAAATGAAAAAAATTTAAATAAAATAAAAAAAAATTTTTAAAATTTTTGTTAAGAAATTAAAACAAATTTTTTAAAAAAAATTTAAAAAAATTTTAAAAATATTTTTAAAATTTATTTAAAAATAAAAAAATTATAAAAAAATTAAAAAAATTAAAATTACAAAAAAATTAAAAAAAATTAAAATAAAAAATTTAAATACAAAAAAATTTAAATAAAAAAAATATACAAAAATTTAGAAGGAAAATAAAAAAAATAAACAAATAAAAATTTAAAATAATAAAATAAAATTTTAAAAAGTTTTTTAAAAAATTTGAAAAAAATGAAAAAAATTTAAAAAAAATAAAAAAAAATTTTAAAAAATTTAAAAAATATTTTAAATTTTTTTTAAAAATATAAAAATTATAAGAAAATTAAAAAAATTTAAATATAAAAAAAATTTTAAAATTTTTTTTAAATTTTAAAAAAAATTTAAAATTTTTAAAAAAATTTAAAAAATTAAAAAAAAAATTATAAGAAAATTAAAAAAAAAATTAAAATTTGAACAAATTAAAAAAAATTAAAATAAAAGAAAAATAAAAATTAAAAAAATAAACAAATAAAAAATTTTAAAAAATAAACAAAATTTTTAAAAAAATTTAAAAAAAATTTTTAAAAAAATGAAAAAAATTAAAAAATATAGAAATAATTTTTTTAAAAAAAATAAAAAAAATTTATAAAAAATAAAAAAATTTTTTTAAATTTTGTTAAAAAATTAAGACAATTTTTTAAAAAAAAATTTAAAAAATTTTTAAAAATTTTTAAAATAAAAAAATTATAAGAAAATTTAAAAAAATTTAATTTTAAAAAAATTAAAGGAAAATTTTTAAATAAAAAAAATTTTAAAATGAAAAAAAATAAAAAATATAGAAAAAATTTAAAATATTAAAAAAATTAATAAAAAAAATAAAAATTTAAAAAAAACAAAAATTTTTTTAAAAAAATTAAAAAAATTAAAATAAAAAATTTAAAATACAAAAAAAATTTTAAATAAAAAAATATATACAAAAATTTAAACGAAAAACAAATAAAAATTTTAAAAAATAAAAAAAATTTAAAAAGTTTTTTAAAAAATTTAAAAAAATGAAAAAAATTTAAAAAGGTGAAAAAATTAAAAAATATAGAAAAAAATTTATAAAAAAATAAAAAATTTAAAAAAAAATAAAAAAAATTTTTTACAAATTTTGTTAAAAAATTAAAACAAATTTTTTAAAAAAATTTAAAAATTTGAAAAAATTTTAAAAATTAAAATAAAAGAAAAATAAAAATTAAAAAACATTTTTTGAAATAAAAAAATTATAATTTAAAAAAAAATTTAAATTTAAAAGAAAAATAAAGTTAAGAAAATTAAAAAAATAAAAATTAATGTGGAGAAAAATTAAAAAAAAATTTAATTTTTGTTTTAAATTTAAAAAAAATATAAAAGAAATTAAAATAAAAAAATTTAAAATACAAAAAAAAATTTTTAATATAAAAATATGCAAAAAATTAAAAGAAAAAAAAATAAACAAATAAAAATTAAAAAAAATAAACAAAATTTTAAAAAAAATTTTAAAAATTAAAAAAAAATTTATAAGAAAATTAAAAAAAATTTAATAAATTTGAAAATTTTTAAAAATTAAAATAAAAGAAAAAGAAAAATTGAAAAAACATTTTTTTAAATAAAAAAATTATAACTTAAAAAAAATAAAAAAAAAAATTTAAAAAATTTAAAAGTAATTTTAAAAAATTTATAAAAAAATTTTAAAAATTCAAAAAATTTTAAAAATTTAAAAAAAATTTGAAAAAATTTAAAAAAATAAATACAAAAAATAAAAAATTAAAAAAAAACAAAAAAAATAAAAAAATAAAAATTAAAAAATTAAAAAATTGAAAAATTTAAAAAAATTAAAATAAAAGAAAAGTAAAAATTACAAAAACATTTTTTGAAATAAAAAAATTATAATTTAAAAAAAATAAAAAAAAATTTTAAATTTAAAAAAAATTAAAGTTAAGAAAATTGAAAGAAATTAAAAATTAAAGTGGAGAAAAATTAAAAAAATTTAATTTTTTTTTAAATTTAAAAAAAATATAAAAAATTAAATAAAAAATTTTAAAATACAAAAAAAATTTTGTAATAAAAAAGTATACAAAAAATTAAAAGAAAAATAAAAAAAATAAACAAAAATTTAGAAGGAAAATAAAAAAAATAAACAAATAAAAATTTAAAATAATAAAAAAAATTTTAAGAAGTTTTTTAAAAAATTTAAAATAAATGAAAAATTTAAAAAAAATTATGTTAAGAAATTAAAACAAATTTTTTAAAAAAATTTTAAAAAATTTTCAAAATATTTTTAAAAATTTTTTAAAAATAAAAAAATTATAAGAAAATTAAAAAATTTAAATATAAAAAAAATTTTAAAAAATTTTTAATATAAAAAAAAATTAAAAGTGAAAAAATAAAAAATATAGAAAAAAATTAAAAAAACATAAATAAATTTTTTTTAAAAGAAATTGTTAAAAAATTAAAACAAAATTAAAAAATTTTTTTTTTTAAATTTTAAAAAAAATTTAAAATTTTTAAAAAATTTTTAGAAATTATAAAAAAAATTATAAGAAAATTAAAAAAAAATTTAAAAATTTGAAAAAATTTAAAAAAATTAAAATAAAAGAAAAATAAACAAATAAAAAATTTTAAAAAATAAACAAAAAATTTTAAAAAATAAACAAAATTTTTAAAAATTTTAAAAAAAAATTTTAAAATAAAAAAAATTTAAAAATTAAAAATATTAAAAAATATAGAAAAAAAATAAAAAACACAAGTAATACTTTTTTTAAAAGAAATTGTTAAAAAATTGAAACAAAATTTAAAAAAAATTTTTTTTTTAAATTTTAAAAAAACTTTTAAAAATTAAAAAAAAATTTATAAGTAAATTAAAAAAAATTAAAAAAATTAAAAAAATTAAAAAATTAAAAAATTAAAATAAAAGAAAAAAAATTCAAAAACATTTTTTGAAATAAAAAAATTTTAATTTTAAAAAAAAATTAAAAAAATTAAAAAATTTAAAAACATTTTAAAAAAATTAAAAAAATTTGTTTAAAAAATTAAAAAAAAAGTTTTAAGAAAATTTTAAAAATTAAAAAACATTTTTGAAATAAAAAAATAATACTTTTAAAAAAATTAAAAAAAAATTTAGAAAAATTTTCAAAAATTAAAAAACTTTTTTGAAATAAAAAAATAATACTTTTAAATAAATTTAAAAAAAAAATTAGAAAAATTTTCAAAAATTAAAAAAAAAATAAAAAAAAATTTAAAAATTAAAAAAAATAATTTTAAAATTAAAAAAAAAAATTTTAAATTAAAAAAAAATTTAAAAATTAAAAAAAAAATTTAAAAAATAAAAAAATTTTAAAAATTTTAAAAACTAAATAATATAAATAATTTGAAAAAAAATAAAAAAAAATTTAAAATTAAAAAAATTTTAAAAATTAAAAAATATAGAAAAAAAATTAAAAAATAAATAAATTTTTTTAATTTTCTTAAAAAATTGAAACAAATTTAAAAAATTTTTAATATTTTAAAAAATTTAAATAAAAATAAAGCAAAGAAATTTTTTAAGATTTTAAAAAATTTTAAAAAATTAAAAAAAAAATTTGAAAATTAAAAAAAAATTTTAAAAAATTTTTAAAATTAAAAAAAAATTATAAGAAAATTTTAAAAAAATTAAAAAATTAAAATAAAAGAAAAAAAATTAAAAAACATTTTTTGAAATAAAAAAATTATAATTTTAAAAAAAAATTAAAAAAATTACAAAATTTAAAAACATTTTAAAAAAATTAAAAAAATTTGTTTAAAAAATTAAAAAAAAAGGTTTAAGAAAATTTTAAAAATTAAAAAACATTTTTTAAATAAAAAAATTATACTTTTAAAAAAATTAAAAAAAAAATTTTAAAAAATTTAAACAATTAAAAAAAAAATAAAAAAAAATTTAAAAAAATTTTAAAAATTAAAAAAATATAAAAAAATTTAAAAAAAAATTAAAAAAATAAAAAATTAAAATAAAGAAAAAAATTTTTAAAAAATTATAATTTTAAAAAAAAATTTTAAAAAAATTTTAAAAAAATTTAAAAAACATTTTTGAAATAAAAAATAATACTTTTAAAAAAATTAAAAACAATTTAGAAAAATTTCAAAAATTAAAAAAATAAAAAAAATTAAAATTAAAAAAAAAAATTTTAAAATTAAAAAAAAAATTTAAATTAAAAAATTAAATTAAAATTTAAAAAATTAAAATAAAAGAAAAGAGAAAAAAATTAAAAAACATTTTTTGAAATAAAAAGATTATAATTTAAAAACAAATTAAAAAATTTTAAAAAATTTAAAAAAAAATTAAAAAATTTGTTTAAAAAATTAAAAAAAAAGTTTGAAGAAAATTTTCAAAAATTAAAAAAAAAATTTAAAATTTTAAAAATTAAAAAAAAATTTAAAAATTAAAAAAAAAATTTAAAAAAAATTTTAAAAAATTTTAAAAAAATTTTAAAAAATTTTAAAAATTAAAAAAAAATTATAAGAAAATATAAAAAAAAATGAAAAAATTGAAAAAATTAAAAAAATTAAAAAAATTAAAAATTAAAATAAAAGAAAAAAAATTAAAAAACCTTTTTTTGAAATAAAAAAATTATAATTTTAAAAAAAATTTAAAAAATTAAAAAATTTAAAAACATTTTAAAAAAATTAAAAAAATTTGTTTAAAAAATTAAAAAAAAGTTTTAAGAAAATTTTAAAAATTAAAAAACATTTTTGAAATAAAAAAATAATACATTTAAAAAAATTAAAAAAAATTTAGAAAAATTTTCAAAAATTAAAAAAAAATTTTAAAAATTAAAAAAAAATTATAAGAAAATTTAAAAAAAAATTTAAAAATTTGAAAAAATTAAAAAAAAATTAAAAAACATTTTTGAAAAATAAAAAAATAATACTTTTAAAAAAATTAAAAAAAATTTAGAAAAATTTTCAAAAATTAAAAAACTTTTTTGAAATAAAAAAATAATACTTTTAAATAAATTTAAAAAAAATTTAGAAAAATTTTCAAAAATTAAAAAAAAAATAAAAAAAAAATTTAAAAATTAAAAAAAATAATTTTAAAATTAAAAAACAATTTTTTAATTAAAAAAAAATTTAAAAATTAAAAAAAAAATTAAAAAATAAAAAAATTTTAAAAATTTTAAAAACTAAATAATATAAATAATTTGAGAAAAAATAAAAAAAATTTAAAATTAAAAAAAAAATTTAAAATTAAAAAAATTTTAAAAATTAAAAAATATAGAAAAAAAATTAAAAAATAAATAAATTTTTTTTAATTTTCTTAAAAAATTGAAACAAATTTAAAAAAATTTTAATATTTTAAAAAATTTAAATAAAAATAAAGCAAAGAAAATTTTTAAGATTTTAAAAATTTTAAAAAATTAAAAAAAAATTTTGAAAAATTAAAAAAAAATTTTAAAAAATTTTAAAAATTAAAAAAAATTATAAGAAAATTTAAAAAAAAATTAAAAAATTAAAATAAAAGAAAAAAAAATTAAAAAACATTTTTTGAAATAAAAAAATTATAATTTTAAAAAAAAATTAAAAAAATTAAAAAATTTAAAAACATTTTAAAAAAATTAAAAAAATTTGTTTAAAAAATTAAAAAAAAAGTTTTAAGAAAATTTTAAAAATTAAAAAACATTTTTGAAATAAAAAAATAATACTTTTAAAAAAATTAAAAACAAATTTAGAAAAATTTTCAAAAATTAAAAAAAAATAAAAAAAAAATTTAAAAATTAAAAAAAAAATTTTTAAAATTAAAAAAAAAATTAAAAAAATCAAAAAAATTTTAAAAATTAAAATAAAAGAGAAAAAAATTAAAAAACATTTTTTTAAATAAAAAACTTATAATTTAAAAACAAATTAAAAAATTATAAAAAATTTTAAAAAAAAATTTAAAAAATTAAAAAAAAATTTTGAAAAATTAAAAAAAAATTTTAAAAAATTTTAAAAATTAAAAAAAAATTATAAGAAAATATAAAAAAAAATGAAAAAATTGAAAAAATTAAAAAAATTAAAAAAATTAAAAAATTAAAATAAAAGAAAAAAAATTCAAAAACATTTTTTGAAATAAAAAAATTTTAATTTTAAAAAAAAATTAAAAAAATTAAAAAATTTAAAAACATTTTAAAAAAATTAAAAAAATTTGTTTAAAAAATTAAAAAAAAAGTTTTAAGAAAATTTTAAAAATTAAAAAACATTTTTGAAATAAAAAAATAATACTTTTAAAA
>NW_027485976.1:0-27963 GCF_050908995.1 Andrena cerasifolii
ATGTGAAATTTTTTTTATATTTTAAATTTTTTTTAATTTTATATTTTTTTGTATTAATTTTAGAATTTTTTTTCATTTTTAAATTTTTTTTTAAATTTTTTTAATTTTTTTTTAAAATTTAAATTTTTTTTTTAATTTTTAAAATTTTTTTTAATTTTTTTTTTAATTTTTAAAAATTTTTTTAATTTTTTTTTAATTTTTAAAATTTTTTTTTATTTTTTTTTAAATTATTTATATTTAAAAATTTTTTTAATTTAAATTTTTTTTTAATTTTTAAATTTTTTTTTATATTTTAAATTTTTTTATATTTTAAATTTTTTTAATTTAAAATTTTTTTTTAATTTTAAATTTTTTTTTCATTTTTAAATTTTTTTTTAAATTTTTTAAAATTTTTTTTAAAAATTTTTTAAAATTTTTTTTTGATTTTTTTTTAAATTTTTAATTTTTTTTTTAATTTTTAAAATTTTAAAAATTTTTTTTTAATTTTTGAAAATTTTTCTAATTTTTTTTTAAATTTTTTTAATAGTATTATTTTTTTATTTCAAAAATGTTTTTTAATTTTTTTTAATTTTTTCAAACTTGTAAATTTTTTTTAAATTTTCTTATATTTTTTTAAATTTTTAAAATTTTTTTTTAATTTTTGATATTTTTTCTAATTTTTTTTTAATTTCTTTAAAAGTATTATTTTTTTATTTCAAAAATGTTTTTTAAATTTTTTTAATTTTTTCAAATTTTAAAATTTTTTTTAAATTTTTTTATTTTTTTTATTTTTTTTTAAATTATTTATATGTTAAAATTTTTTTTAATTTAAATTTTTTTTTTAATTTTTAAATTTTTTTTATATTTTAAATTTTTTTTATATTTTAAATTTTTAATTTTAATTTTTTTTAATTTTAAAATTTTTTTTTTCATTTTTAAATTTTTTTTTAAAATTTTAAAAATTTTTTTTTAAATTTTTTTTTTAAATTTTTAAATTTTTTTTTCATTTTTAAAATTTTTTTTAATTTTTTTTTTAATTTTTGAAAATTTTTCTAATTTTTTAAAAAATTTTTTTAATAGTATTATTTTTTATTTGAAAAATGTTTTTTAATTTTTTTTTTTAATTTTTTTATTTTTTTTTAAATTTGTTTCAATTTTTTAACAAAATTAAAAAAAAATTATTTATTTTTTAATTTTTTTCTATATTTTTAATTTTTCTTTATTTTTTTTTAATTTTTGAAATTTTTTCAAAATTTTTTTTTAATTTCTTTAAAAGTATTATTTTTTTATTTCAAAAATGTTTTTTAAATTTTTTTTATTTTTTTTATTTTTTTTTTAAATTATTTATATTTTAAAATTTTTTTTAATTTAAATTTTTTTTTTAATTTTTAAAATTTTTTTATATTTTAAATTTTTTTTATATTTTAAATTTTTTAATTTTAATTTTTTTTAATTTTAAAATTTTTTTTTTCATTTTTAAATTTTTTTTAAAATTTTTAAAATTTTTTTTTAATTTTTTTTTTTAATTTTTAAATTTTTTTTTCATTTTTAAAATTTTTTTAATTTTTTTTTAATTTTTGAAAATTTTTCTAATTTTTTAAAAAATTTTTTTAATAGTATTATTTTTTATTTGAAAAATGTTTTTTAATTTTTTAAAAAAATTTTTAATTTTTTTTTTTAATTTTTTTATTTTTTTTTAAATTTGTTTCAATTTTTTAACAAAATTAAAAAAAAATTATTTATTTTTTAATTTTTTTCTATATTTTTTAATTTTTCTTTATTTTTTTTTTAATTTTTGAAATTTTTTCAAAATTTTTTTTTAATTTCTTTAAAAGTATTATTTTTTTATTTCAAAAATGTTTTTTAAATTTTTTTAATTTTTTCAAATTTTTAAATTTTTTTTTAAATTTTTTTTATTTTTTTTATTTTTTTTTTAAATTATTTATATTTTAAAATTTTTTTTAATTTAAATTTTTTTTTTAATTTTTAAAATTTTTTTATATTTTAAATTTTTTTTATATTTTAAATTTTTTAATTTTAATTTTTTTTAATTTTAAAATTTTTTTTTTCATTTTTAAATTTTTTTTTAAAATTTTTAAAATTTTTTTTTTAATTTTTTTTTTAAATTTTTAAATTTTTTTTTCATTTTTAAAATTTTTTTTAATTTTTTTTTAATTTTTGAAAATTTTTCTAATTTTTTAAAAAAATTTTTTAATAGTATTATTTTTTATTTGAAAAATGTTTTTTAATTTTTTAAAAAATTTTTTAATTTTTTTTTTAATTTTTTTATTTTTTTTTAAATTTGTTTCAATTTTTTAACAAAATTAAAAAAAAATTATTTATTTTTTAATTTTTTTCTATATTTTTTAATTTTTCTTTATTTTTTTTTAATTTTTGAAATTTTTTCAAAAATTTTTTTTAATTTTTTTAAAAGTATTATTTTTTTATTTCAAAAATGTTTTTAATTTTTTTTAATTTTTTCAAACTTTGAAATTTTTTTAAATTTCCTTATATTTTTTTTAATTTTTAAAAAAAAATTTTTAATTTTTTTTTAAAATTTTTTTTTAAAATTTGTTTCAATTTTTTAACAAAATTAAAAAAAATTTATTTATGTTTTAATTTTTTCTATATTTTTTAATTTTTTTAATTTTTTAATTTTTAAAACTTTTTTATTTTTTTTTTAATTTTTTTAATTTTTTCTAATTTTTTTTTTAATTTTTTTAAAAGTATTTTTTTTTTCAAAAATGTTTTTTAATTTTCTTTAATTTTTTCAAATTTTTAATTTTTTTTTAAATTTTCTTTTTTTTTATTTGTTAAATTTTTTTTAAATTTTTAAAATTTTTTTTATATTTTAAATTGTTTTAATTTTAATTTTTTTTTAATTTAAATTTTTTTTTCATTTTTAAATTTTATTTTATTTTTTTTAATTTTTGAAAATTTTTCTAAATTTTTTTTTAATTTTTGTAAAAGTATTATTTTTTTATTTCAAAAATGTTTTTTAATTTTTTTCTTCAAATTTTTAAATTTTTTTAAATTTTCTTATATTTTTTTTTAATTTTTAAATTTTTTTTAAATTTTTTTAAAATTATAATTTTTTTATTTCAAAAAATGCTTTTTAATTTTTTTTAAATTTTTTTTCTTTTATTTTAATTTTTTTAATTTTTTCAGTTTTTTAATTTTTTTTAATTTTTCAATTTTTTTTAAATTTTGTTAAAAAATTGAAACAAATTTAAAAATTTTTTTTAAAATTTTTTTAAAAATTTAAAAAAAAAATTTTAAGTTTGATTCAATTTTTTAACAAAATTAAAAAAATTTATTTATTTTAAATTTTTTTTCTATATTTTTTAATTTTTTTTAATTTTTTTTCTATATTTTTTAATTTTTCTTTATTTTTTTTTTAATTTTTGAAATTTTTTCTAAAATTTTTATTAATTTTTTTAAAAGTATTATTTTTTTATTTCAAAAATGTTTTTTAATTTTTTATAAATTTTTAAAAAATTTTTTTTTTAATTTTTAAAATTTTTTTTTAATTTTTGAAATTTTTTCTAAATTTTTTTTTAATTTCTTTAAAAGTATTATTTTTTTATTTCAAAAATGTTTTTTAATTTTTTTTAATTCTTTCAAATTTTTAAATTTTTTTTAAATTTTCTTTTTTTTAAATTTTTTCAATTTTTTAACAAAATTAAAAAATTTATTTATTTTATAATTTTTTTCTATATTTTTTAATTTAAAAATTTTTTAATTTCTAAAATTTTTTTATTTTTTTTATAATTTTTGAAATTTTTTCAAAATTTTTTTTAATTTTTTTAAAAGTATTATTTTTTATTTCAAAAATGTTTTTTAATTTTTTTAATTTTTTTTTTAAATTTTTAATTTTTTTTTTAATTTTTAAAATTTTTTTTTAAATTTTTAAAATTTTTTTTTAAATTTTTATTTTAATTTTTTTTAATTTATAATTTTTTTTCATCTTTAAATTTTTTTTTAAATTTTTAAAAAAATTTTTTTTAATTTTTTTTTAATTTTAAAATTTTTTTTTAATTTTTTTTTAATTTTAATTTTTTTTTTCATTTTTAAAATTTTTTTTAATTTTTGAAAATTTTTCTAATTTTTTTTTAATTTTTTTAATAGTATTATTTTTTTATTTCAAAAATGTTTTTTAATTTTTTTTAATTTTTTCAAAATTTAAATTTTTTTTTAAATTTTCTTATATTTTTTTTTAATTTTTAATTTTTTTTTAAATTTTTTTAAAATTTTTTAAAATTTTTTTAAATTTTTTTTTTAAATTTTTAATTTTTTTTTTCATTTTTAAAATTTTTTTTAATTTTTTTTTTAATTTTTGAAAATTTTTCTACATTTTTATAAAATTTTTTTAATAGTATTATTTTTTTATTTAAAAAATGTTTTTTAATTTTTTAAAATTTTTTTATATTTTTAAATTTTTTTTATATTTAAATTTTTTTAATTTTAATTTTTTTTAATTTAAATTTTTTTTTCATTTTTAAATTTTTTTTTTAATTTTTTAAAATTTTTTTTAATTTTTTTTTTAAATTTTTAAATTTTTTTTCATTTTTAAAATTTTTTAAATTTTTTTTTTAATTTTTGAAAATATTTCTAATTTTTTTTTTAATTTTTTTAATCGTATTATTTTTTTATTTCAAAAATGTTTTTTAATTTTTTTTAATTTTTTCAAAATTTAAATTTTTTTTTAAAATTTTCTTATATATTTTTTTAATTTTTAAATTTTTCTTTAAATTTTGAAAATTTTTTTAAAATTTTTTTTATTTTTTTTTTAAATTACTTATATTTTTTAATTTTTTTAATTTTAAATTTTTTTTAATTTTTAAATTTTTTTTTTATATTTCAAATTTTTTTTAATTTTATATTTTTTTGTATTAATTTTAGAATTTTTTTTCATTTTTAAATTTTTTTTTAAAATTTTTTTAATTTTTTTTTAAATTTTTTTTTAATTTTTGAAAATTTTTCTAATTTTTTTTTAATTTTTTTAATAGTATTATTTTTTTATTTCAAAAATGTTTTTTAATTTTTTTTAATTTTTTCAAAATTAAAATTTTTTTTTAAATTTTCTTATATTTTTTTTATAAATTTTTAAATTTTTTTTTTAATTTTTTAAAAAATTTCTTTGCTTTATTTTTAATTAAATTTTTTAAAAATTTCCTAATTTTTTTTAAAAAATTTGTTTCAATTTTTTAACAAAATTAAAAAAAATTATTTATTATTTAATTTTTTTCTTTATTTTTTAATTTTTTAATTTTTTTTAATTTTCAAAAATGTTTTTTAATTTTTTTTAATTTTTTCAAATTTAAAAATTTTTTTTTTAATTTTTAAATTTTTTTTTTTATTTTTTTTAAAATTATTTATATTTAAAAATTTTTTTAATTTAAATTTTTTTTTAATTTTTAAATTTTTTTTTATATTTTAAATTTTTTTATATTTTAAATTTTTTTTAATTTAAATTTTTTTTTTAATTTTTAATTTTTTTTCATTTTTAAATTTTTTTTAAAGTTTTTAAAATTTTTTTTAAAATTTTTTTAAAATTTTTTTTAAAAATTTTTTAAAATTTTTTTTTTAATTTTTTTTTAAATTTTTAATTTTTTTTTAATTTTTTTAAATTTTTTTTAATTTTTTTTTAAATTTTTAATTTTTTTTTCATTTTTAAAATTTTTTAAATTTTTTTTTTAATTTTTGAAAATATTTCTAATTTTTTTTTTAATTTTTTTAATCGGATTATTTTTTTATTTCAAAAATGTTTTTTAATTTTTTTTAATTTTTTCAAAATTTAAAATTTTTTTTTTAAATTTTTTATATATTTTTTTAATTTTTAAATTTTTCTTTAAATTTTTTAAAATTTTTTTAAAATTTTTTTTATTTTTTTTTAAAATTATTTATATTTTTAAATTTTTTTAATTTAAAATTTTTTTTTAATTTTAAAATTTTTTTTTATATTTTAAATTTTTTTTAATTTTATATTTTTTTGTATTAATTTTAGAATTTTTTTTTCATTTTTAAATTTTTTTTTTAATTTTATATTTTTTTGTATTAATTTTAAAAAAATTTTTTCATTTTTAAATTTTTTTTTAAATTTTTTTAAAATTTTTAAATTTTTTTTAATTTTTGAAATTTTTTCTTTAATTTTTTTTAATTTTTTTAAAAGTATTATTTTTTTATTTCAAAAATGTTTTTTAATTTTTTTAATTTTTTTTATAAATTTTTAAATTTTTTTTAAAATTTTTTAAAAAATTTCTTTGCTTTATTTTTAATTAAATTTTTTAAAAATTTCCTAATTTTTTTTAAAAAATTTGTTTCAATTTTTTAACAAAATTAAAAAAATTATTTATTATTTAATTTTTTTCTTTATTTTTTAATTTTTTTAATTTTTTTAATTTTCAAAAATGTTTTTTAATTTTTTTTAATTTTTTCAAATTTAAAAATTTTTTTTTAATTTTTAAAATTTTTTTTTATTTTTTTTTAAATTATTTATATTTAAAAATTTTTTTAATTTAAATTTTTTTTTAATTTTTAAATTTTTTTTTATATTTTAAATTTTTTTTATATTTTAAATTTTTTTAATTTAAAATTTTTTTTTAATTTTAAATTTTTTTTCATTTTTAAATTTTTTTTTTAAATTTTTTAAAATTTTTTTTAAAAATTTTTTAAAATTTTTTTTTAATTTTTTTTTAAATTTTTAATTTTTTTTTTAATTTTTAAAATTTTAAAATTTTTTTTTTAATTTTTGAAAATTTTTCTAATTTTTTTTTAAATTTTTTTAATAGTATTATTTTTTTATTTCAAAAATGTTTTTTAATTTTTTTTAATTTTTTCAAACTTGTAAATTTTTTTTAAATTTTCTTATATTTTTTTTAAATTTTTAAAATTTTTTTTTAATTTTTGATATTTTTTCTAATTTTTTATTTAATTTCTTTAAAAGTATTATTTTTTTATTTCAAAAATGTTTTTTAAATTTTTTTAATTTTTTCAAATTTTTAAATTTTTTTTTAAATTTTTTTTATTTTTTTTATTTTTTTTTAAATTATTTATATTTTAAAATTTTTTTTAATTTAAATTTTTTTTTTAATTTTTAAAATTTTTTTATATTTAAAAATTTTTTTATATTTTAAATTTTTTAATTTTAATTTTTTTTAATTTTAAAATTTTTTTTTTCATTTTTAAATTTTTTTTTTAAATTTTTAAAATTTTTTTTTTTAATTTTTTTTTTTAAATTTTTAAATTTTTTTTTCATTTTTAAAATTTTTTTTAATTTTTTTTTTAATTTTTGAAAATTTTTCTAATTTTTTAAAAAATTTTTTTAATAGTATTATTTTTTATTTGAAAAATGTTTTTTAATTTTTTAAAAAATTTTTTAATTTTTTTTTTTTAATTTTTTTATTTTTTTTTAAATTTGTTTCAATTTTTTAACAAAATTAAAAAAAAATTATTTATTTTTTAATTTTTTTCTATATTTTTTAATTTTTCTTTATTTTTTTTTTAATTTTTGAAATTTTTTCAAAATTTTTTTTTAATTTCTTTAAAAGTATTATTTTTTTATTTCAAAAATGTTTTTTAAATTTTTTTAATTTTTTCAAATTTTTAAATTTTTTTTAAATTTTTTTTATTTTTTTTATTTTTTTTTTAAATTATTTATATTTTAAAATTTTTTTTAATTTAAATTTTTTTTTTAATTTTTAAAATTTTTTTATATTTTAAATTTTTTTTATATTTTAAATTTTTTAATTTTAAATTTTTTTAATTTTAAATTTTTTTTTTCATTTTTAAATTTTTTTTTTAAATTTTTAAAATTTTTTTTTTAATTTTTTTTTTTAAATTTTTAAATTTTTTTTTCATTTTTAAAATTTTTTTTAATTTTTTTTTTAATTTTTGAAAATTTTTCTAATTTTTTAAAAAATTTTTTAATAGTATTATTTTTTATTTGAAAAATGTTTTTTAATTTTTTAAAAAATTTTTTAATTTTTTTTTTTTAATTTTTTTATTTTTTTTTTAAATTTGTTTCAATTTTTTAACAAAATTAAAAAAAAATTATTTATTTTTTAATTTTTTTCTATATTTTTTAATTTTTCTTTATTTTTTTTTAATTTTTGAAATTTTTTCAAAATTTTTTTTTAATTTCTTTAAAAATATTATTTTTTTATTTCAAAAATGTTTTTTAAATTTTTTTAATTTTTTCAAATTTTTAAATTTTTTTTTAAATTTTTTTTATTTTTTTTATTTTTTTTTTAAATTATTTATATTTTAAAATTTTTTTTAATTTAAATTTTTTTTTTAATTTTTAAAATTTTTTTATATTTTAAATTTTTTTTATATTTTAAATTTTTTAATTTTAATTTTTTTTAATTTTAAAATTTTTTTTTTCATTTTTAAATTTTTTTTTAAAATTTTTAAAATTTTTTTTTTAATTTTTTTTTTTAAATTTTTAAATTTTTTTTTCATTTTTAAAATTTTTTTTAATTTTTTTTTTTAATTTTTGAAAATTTTTCTAATTTTTTAAAAAATTTTTTTAATAGTATTATTTTTTATTTGAAAAATGTTTTTTAATTTTTTAAAAAATTTTTTAATTTTTTTTTTTAATTTTTTTATTTTTTTTTTAAATTTGTTTCAATTTTTAACAAAATTAAAAAAAAATTATTTATTTTTTAATTTTTTTCTATATTTTTTAATTTTTCTTTATTTTTTTTTTAATTTTTGAAATTTTTTCAAAATTTTTTTTTAATTTCTTTAAAAGTATTATTTTTTTATTTCAAAAATGTTTTTTAAATTTTTTTAATTTTTTCAAATTTTTAAATTTTTTTTAAATTTTTTTTATTTTTTTTATTTTTTTTTTAAATTATTTATATTTTAAAATTTTTTTTAATTTAAATTTTTTTTTTAATTTTTAAAATTTTTTTATATTTTAAATTTTTTTTATATTTTAAATTTTTTAATTTTAATTTTTTTTAATTTTAAATTTTTTTTTTCATTTTTAAATTTTTTTTTTAAATTTTTAAAATTTTTTTTTAATTTTTTTTTTTAAATTTTTAAATTTTTTTTTCATTTTTAAAATTTTTTTTAATTTTTTTTTTAATTTTTGAAAATTTTTCTAATTTTTTAAAAAAATTTTTTAATAGTATTATTTTTTATTTGAAAAATGTTTTTTAATTTTTTAAAAAATTTTTTAATTTTTTTTTTTTAATTTTTTTTTTTTTTTTTTAAATTTGTTTCAATTTTTTAACAAAATTAAAAAAAAATTATTTATTTTTTAATTTTTTTCTATATTTTTTAATTTTTCTTTATTTTTTTTTTAATTTTTGAAATTTTTTCAAAATTTTTTTTTAATTTCTTTAAAAATATTATTTTTTTATTTCAAAAATGTTTTTTAAATTTTTTTAATTTTTTCAAATTTTTAAATTTTTTTTAAAATTTTTTTTATTTTTTTTATTTTTTTTTTAAATTATTTATATTTTAAAATTTTTTTTAATTTAAATTTTTTTTTTAATTTTTAAAATTTTTTTATATTTTAAATTTTTTTTATATTTTAAATTTTTTAATTTTAATTTTTTTTAATTTTAAAATTTTTTTTTTCATTTTTAAATTTTTTTTTAAAATTTTTAAAATTTTTTTTTTAATTTTTTTTTTAAATTTTTAAATTTTTTTTTCATTTTTAAAATTTTTTTTAATTTTTTTTTTAATTTTTGAAAATTTTTCTAATTTTTTAAAAAAAATTTTTAATAGTATTATTTTTTATTTGAAAAATGTTTTTTAATTTTTTAAAAAATTTTTTAATTTTTTTTTTTAATTTTTTTATTTTTTTTTTAAATTTGTTTCAATTTTTTAACAAAATTAAAAAAAAATTATTTATTTTTTAATTTTTTTCTATATTTTTTAATTTTTCTTTATTTTTTTTTTAATTTTTGAAATTTTTTCAAAAATGTTTTTTAATTTTTTTTAATTTTTTCAAACTTTGAAATTTTTTTAAATTTCCTTATATTTTTTTTAATTTTTAAAAAAAAATTTTTAATTTTTTTTTAAAATTTTTTTTTTTAAAATTTGTTTCAATTTTTTAACAAAATTAAAAAAAATTTATTTATGTTTTAATTTTTTCTATATTTTTTAATTTTTTTAATTTTTTTAATTTTTAAAACTTTTTAATTTTTTTTTAATCTTTTTAATTTTTTCTAATTTTTTTTTAATTTTTTTAAAAGTATTTTTTTTTTCAAAAATGTTTTTTAATTTTCTTTAATTTTTTCAAATTTTTAATTTTTTTTTAAATTTTCTTTTTTTTTATTTGTTAAATTTTTTTTAAATTTTTAAAAATTTTTTTTATATTTTAAATTGTTTTAATTTTAATTTTTTTTTTAATTTAAAATTTTTTTTTTCATTTTTAAATTTTATTTTTATTTTTTTTAATTTTTGAAAATTTTTCTAAATTTTTTTTTAATTTTTGTAAAAGTATTATTTTTTTATTTCAAAAATTTTTTTTAATTTTTTTTCTTCAAATTTTTAAATTTTTTTTAAATTTTCTTATATTTTTTTTTAATTTTTAAATTTTTTTTTAAATTTTTTTAAAATTATAATTTTTTTATTTCAAAAAATGCTTTTTAATTTTTTTTAAATTTTTTTTCTTTTATTTTAATTTTTTTAACTTTTTCAGTTTTTTAATTTTTTTTAATTTTTCAATTTTTTTTAAATTTTGTTAAAAAATTGAAACAAATTTAAAAATTTTTTTAAAAATTTAAAAAAAAAATTTTAAGTTTGATTCAATTTTTTAACAAAATTAAAAAAATTTATTTATTTTAAAAATTTTTTCTATATTTTTTAATTTTTTTTTAATTTTTTTCTATATTTTTTAATTTTTCTTTATTTTTTTTTTAATTTTTGAAATTTTTTCTAAAATTTTTATTAATTTTTTTAAAAGTATTATTTTTTTATTTCAAAAATGTTTTTTAATTTTTTTTAATTTTTTCAAAATTTAAATTTTTTTTTTAAATTTTTTATATATTTTTTTAATTTTTAAATTTTTCTTTAAATTTTTTAAAATTTTTTTAAAATTTTTTTTATTTTTTTTTAAAATTATTTATATTTTTAAATTTTTTTAATTTAAAATTTTTTTTTAATTTTAAAATTTTTTTTTTATATTTTAAATTTTTTTTTAATTTTATATTTTTTTGTATTAATTTTAGAATTTTTTTTTCATTTTTAAATTTTTTTTTTAATTTTATATTTTTTTGTATTAATTTTAAAAAAATTTTTTCATTTTTAAATTTTTTTTTAAATTTTTTTAAAATTTTTAAATTTTTTTTAATTTTTGAAATTTTTTCTTTAATTTTTTTTAATTTTTTTAAAAGTATTATTTTTTTATTTCAAAAATGTTTTTTAAATTTTTTTAATTTTTTCAAATTTTTAAATTTTTTTTAAAATTTTTTTTATTTTTTTTATTTTTTTTTTAAATTATTTATATTTTAAAATTTTTTTTAATTTAAATTTTTTTTTTAATTTTTAAAATTTTTTTATATTTTAAATTTTTTTTATATTTTAAATTTTTTAATTTTAATTTTTTTTAATTTTAAAATTTTTTTTTCATTTTTAAATTTTTTTTTTAAATTTTTAAAATTTTTTTTTTTAATTTTTTTTTTTAAATTTTTAAATTTTTTTTTCATTTTTAAAATTTTTTTTAATTTTTTTTTTAATTTTTGAAAATTTTTCTAATTTTTTAAAAAAATTTTTTAATAGTATTATTTTTTATTTGAAAAATGGTTTTTAATTTTTTAAAAAATTTTTTAATTTTTTTTTTTTAATTTTTTTATTTTTTTTTTAAATTTGTTTCAATTTTTTAACAAAATTAAAAAAAAATTATTTATTTTTTAATTTTTTTCTATATTTTTTAATTTTTCTTTATTTTTTTTTTAATTTTTGAAATTTTTTCAAAATTTTTTTTTAATTTCTTTAAAAGTATTATTTTTTTATTTCAAAAATGTTTTTTAAATTTTTTTAATTTTTTCAAATTTTTAAATTTTTTTTAAATTTTTTTTATTTTTTTTATTTTTTTTTTTAAATTATTTATATTTTAAAATTTTTTTTAATTTAAATTTTTTTTTTAATTTTTAAAATTTTTTTATATTTTAAATTTTTTTATATTTTAAATTTTTTAATTTTAAATTTTTTTAATTTTAAATTTTTTTTTTCATTTTTAAATTTTTTTTTTAAAATTTTAAAATTTTTTTTTTAATTTTTTTTTTAAATTTTTAAATTTTTTTTTCATTTTTAAAATTTTTTTTAATTTTTTTTTTAATTTTTGAAAATTTTTCTAATTTTTTAAAAAAATTTTTTAATAGTATTATTTTTTATTTGAAAAATGTTTTTTAATTTTTTAAAAAATTTTTTAATTTTTTTTTTTTAATTTTTTTATTTTTTTTTTAAATTTGTTTCAATTTTTTAACAAAATTAAAAAAAATTATTTATTTTTTAATTTTTTTCTATATTTTTTAATTTTTCTTTATTTTTTTTTTAATTTTGAAATTTTTTCAAAATTTTTTTTTAATTTCTTTAAAAATATTATTTTTTTATTTCAAAAATGTTTTTTAAATTTTTTTAATTTTTTCAAATTTTTAAATTTTTTTTAAAATTTTTTTTATTTTTTTTATTTTTTTTTTAAATTATTTATATTTTAAAATTTTTTTTAATTTAAATTTTTTTTTTAATTTTTAAAATTTTTTTAATTTTTAAAATTTTTTTATATTTTAAATTTTTTTTATATTTTAAATTTTTTAATTTTAATTTTTTTTAATTTTAAAATTTTTTTTTTCATTTTTAAATTTTTTTTTAAAATTTTAAAAATTTTTTTTTTAATTTTTTTTTTTAAATTTTTAAATTTTTTTTTCATTTTTAAAATTTTTTTTAATTTTTTTTTTAATTTTTGAAAATTTTTCTAATTTTTTAAAAAAAAATTTTAATAGTATTATTTTTTATTTGAAAAATGTTTTTTAATTTTTTAAAAAATTTTTTAATTTTTTTTTTTTAATTTTTTATTTTTTTTTTAAATTTGTTTCAATTTTTTAACAAAATTAAAAAAAATTATTTATTTTTTAATTTTTTTCTATATTTTTTAATTTTTCTTTATTTTTTTTTTAATTTTTGAAATTTTTTCAAAAATGTTTTTTAATTTTTTTTAATTTTTTCAAACTTTGAAATTTTTTTAAATTTCCTTATATTTTTTTTAATTTTTAAAAAAAAATTTTTAATTTTTTTTTAAAAATTTTTTTTTTAAATTTGTTTCAATTTTTTAACAAAATTAAAAAAAATTTATTTATGTTTTAATTTTTTCTATATTTTTTAATTTTTTTAATTTTTTTAATTTTTAAAACTTTTTAATTTTTTTTTAATCTTTTTAATTTTTTCTAATTTTTTTTTAAATTTTTTAAAAGTATTTTTTTTTCAAAAATGTTTTTTAATTTTCTTTAATTTTTTCAAATTTTTAATTTTTTTTTTAAATTTTCTTTTTTTTTATTTGTTAAATTTTTTTTAAATTTTTAAAATTTTTTTTTATATTTTAAATTGTTTTAATTTTAATTTTTTTTTTAATTTAAAATTTTTTTTTTCATTTTTAAATTTTATTTTTATTTTTTTTAATTTTTGAAAATTTTTCTAAATTTTTTTTTAATTTTTGTAAAAGTATTATTTTTTTATTTCAAAAATTTTTTTTAATTTTTTTTCTTCAAATTTTTAAATTTTTTTTTAAATTTTTTTAAAATTATAATTTTTTTATTTCAAAAAATGCTTTTTAATTTTTTTTAAATTTTTTTTCTTTTATTTTAATTTTTTTAACTTTTTCAGTTTTTTAATTTTTTTTAATTTTTCAATTTTTTTTAAATTTTGTTAAAAAATTGAAACAAATTTAAAAATTTTTTTTAAAATTTTTTTAAAAATTTAAAAAAAAAATTTTAAGTTTGATTCAATTTTTTAACAAAATTAAAAAAATTTATTTATTTTAAAATTTTTTTCTATATTTTTTAATTTTTTTTAATTTTTTTCTATATTTTTTAATTTTTCTTTATTTTTTTTTAATTTTTGAAATTTTTTCTAAAATTTTTATTAATTTTTTTAAAAGTATTATTTTTTTATTTCAAAAATGTTTTTTAATTTTTTTAATTTTTTCAAATTTTTAAAATTTTTTTTAATTTTCTTTTTTTTAATTTTTAAAATTTTTTTTAAATTTTTTAAAATTTTTTTTTATATTTTAAATTTTTTTTTAATTTTAAATTTTTTTATTTTTTTTTAATTTTTGAAAATTTTTCTAATTTTTTTAAAATTTTTTTAAAAGTATTATTTTTTATTTCAAAAATCTTTTTTAGTTTTTTTTTATTTTTCAAATTTTTAAATTTTTTTTTTAATTTTAAAATTTTATTTTATTTTTTTTAAAATTATTTATATTTTTAAATTTTTATAATTTAAATTTTTTTTTAATTTAAATTTTTTTTTAATTTTTAAATTTTGTTTATATTTTAAATTTTTTATATTTTATTTTTTTTTAATTTTAAATTTTTTTTAATTTATAATTCTTTTTTCATTTTTAAATTTTTTTTTAAATTCTTTAAAAAATTTTTTTTTATTTTTTTTAAATTTTTAATTTTTTTTTTCATTTTTAAAGTTTCTTTTGAATTTTTTTTTAATTTTTGAAAATTTTTCTAAATTTTTAAAATTTTTTTTTAATAGTATTATTTTTTTATTTCAAAAATGTTTTTTAATTTTTAAAAATTTTTTTTATTTTTTTTTAATTTTTTCAAATTTTTAATTTTTTTTTAAATTTTTTTTATTTTTTTTATTTTTTTTTAAATTATTTATATTTTAAATTTTTTTTAATTTAAATTTTTTTTTTAATTTTTAAAATTTTTTTATATTTTAAATTTTTTTTATATTTTAAATTTTTTTTAATTTTAATTTTTTTTAAATTTTAAATTTTTTTTTTTAATTTTTTAAATTTTTTTTTTAATTTTTTTTTTAATTTTTAATTTTTTTTTCATTTTTAAAATTTTTTTCTTAATTTTTTTTTAAATTTTTAAATTTTTTTTTCATTTTTAAAATTTTTTTAAATTTTTTTTTTAATTTTTGAAAATTTTTCTAATTTTTTAAAAATTTTTTTAATAGTATTATTTTTTATTTGAAAAATGTTTTTTAATTTTTTAAAAAAATTTTTAATTTTTTTTTTTAATTTTTTATTTTTTTTTAAATTTGTTTCAATTTTTTAACAAAATTAAAAAAAAATTATTTATTTTTTAATTTTTTTCTATATTTTTTAATTTTTCTTTATTTTTTTTTTAATTTTTTCTATATTTTTTAATTTTTTTAATTTTTTTAATTTTTAAAACTTTTTTATTTTTTTTAATTTTTTAAATTATGTCTAATTTTTTTTTTAATTTTTTTAAAAGTATTTTTTTTTTCAAAAATGTTTTTTAATTTTCTTTAATTTTTTCAAATTTTTAATTTTTTTTTAAATTTTCATTATTTTTAATTGTTAAATTTTTTTTAAATTTTTAAAATTTTTTTTTATATTTTAAATTGTTTTAATTTTAATTTTTTTTTTAATTTAAAATTTTTTTTTCATTTTTAAATTTTATTTTTATTTTTTTTAATTTTTGAAAATTTTTCTAATTTTTTTTTTAATTTTTGTAAAAGTATTATTTTTTTATTTCAAAAATGTTTTTTAATTTTTTTTCTTCAAATTTTTAAATTTTTTTTAAATTTTCTTATATTTTTTTTTAATTTTTAAAATTTTTTATAAATTTTTTAAAAAATTTTTTATAAATTTTTTAAAAAAAATTTTTTAAAATTTTTTTCTTAAATTTGTAAAATTTTTTTTTTAATTTTTATTTTAATTTTTTTTTTAATTTTTAATTTTTTTTTTAATTTTTAAAATTTTTTTTATTTTTTTTTAATTTTTGAAAATTTTTCTAAATTTTTTTTTAATTTTTTTTAAAAGTATTATTTTGTTATTTCAAAAATGTTTTTTAATTTTTAAAATTTTTTTTTTAAATTTTTAATTTTTTTTTAATTTTTAAATTTTTTTTTATATTTTAAATTTTTTTATATTTAAATTTTTTTTAATTTTAATTTTTTTTAATTTTAATTTTTTTTTTCATTTTTAAATTTTTTTTTTAATTTTTTAAAATTTTTTTTTTAATTTTTTTTTTAAATTTTTAAAATTTTTTTTCATTTTTAAAATTTTTTTTAATTTTTTTTTAATTTTTGAAAATTTTTCTAATTTTTTTCAAAATTTTTTTAATAGTATTATTTTTTTATTTCAAAAATGTTTTTTAATTTTTCTTAATTTTTTCAAACTTGTAAATTTTTTTTTAAATTTTCTTATATTTTTTTTAATTTTTAAATTTTTTTAAAATTTTTTTTAAAATTATAATTTTTTTATTCCAAAAAATGCTTTTTAATTTTTTTTAAATTTTTTTTCTTTTATTTTAATTTTTTTAACTTTTTCAGTTTTTTAATTTTTTTAATTTTTTTAATTTTTAAAACTTTTTTATTTTTTTTAATTTTTTAAATTATGTCTAATTTTTTTTTTAATTTTTTTAAAAGTATTTTTTTTTTCAAAAATGTTTTTTAATTTTCTTTAATTTTTTCAAATTTTTAATTTTTTTTTAAATTTTCATTTTTTTTAATTGTTAAATTTTTTTTAAATTTTTAAAATTTTTTTTTATATTTTAAATTGTTTTAATTTTAATTTTTTTTTTTAATTTAAAATTTTTTTTTCATTTTTAAATTTTATTTTTATTTTTTTTAATTTTTGAAAATTTTTCTAATTTTTTTTTTAATTTTTGTAAAAGTATTATTTTTTTATTTCAAAAATGTTTTTTAATTTTTTTTCTTCAAATTTTTAATTTTTTTTTAAATTTTCTTATATTTTTCTTTAATTTTTAAAATTTTTTTTAAATTTTTTTCTTAAATTTGTAAAATTTTTTTTTTAATTTTTATTTTAATTTTTTTTTAATTTTTAATTTTTTTTTTAATTTTTAAAATTTTTTTTATTTTTTTTTAATTTTTGAAAATTTTTCTAAATTTTTTTTTAATTTTTTTTAAAAGTATTATTTTGTTATTTCAAAAATGTTTTTTAATTTTTAAAATTTTTTTTTTAAATTTTTAATTTTTTTTTAATTTTTAAAATTTTTTTTATATTTTAAATTTTTTTATATTTAAATTTTTTTTAATTTTAATTTTTTTTAATTTTAAATTTTTTTTCATTTTTAAATTTTTTTTTTAATTTTTTAAAATTTTTTTTTTAATTTTTTTTTTAAATTTTTAAAATTTTTTTTCATTTTTAAAATTTTTGAAAATTTTTCTAATTTTTTTCAAAATTTTTTTAATAGTATTATTTTTTTATTTCAAAAATGTTTTTTAATTTTTTTTAATTTTTTCAAACTTGTAATTTTTTTTTTAAATTTTCTTATATTTTTTTAATTTTTAAATTTTTTTAAAAATTTTTTTAAAATTATAATTTTTTTATTTCAAAAAATGCTTTTTAATTTTTTTAAAATTTTTTTTCTTTTATTTTAATTTTTTTAATTTTTTTCAGTTTTTTAATTTTTTTTAATTTTTCAATTTTTTTTAAATTTTGTTAAAAAATTGAAACAAATTTAAAAATTTTTTTAAAAATTTTTTTAAAAATTTAAAAAAAAAATTTTAAGTTTGATTCAATTTTTTAACAAAATTAAAAAAATTTATTTATTTTAAAATTTTTTTCTATATTTTTTAATTTTTTTTAATTTTTTAATTTTAAAATTTTTTTTATTTTTTTTTTTAATTTTTGAAATTTTTTCTAAATTTTTTTTAATTTTTTTTAAAAGTATTATTTTTTTATTTCAAAAATGTTTTTTATTTTTTTTTTTAAATTTTCTTATAATTTTTTTTTTAATTTTTAATTTTTTTAAATTTTTTAAAAATTTTTTTTTAAATTTTCAATTTTTTTTTAATTTTTAAAATTTTTAAAAATTTTTTTTAATTTTTGAAAATTTTTCTAAATTTTAAAAAAATTTTTTAATAGTATTATTATTTTTATTTAAAAATGTTTTTTAATTTTTCTTTATTTTTTTTTTAATTTTTGAAATTTTTTCTAAAATTTTTTTTAATTTTTTTAAAAGTATTATTTTTTTATTTCAAAAATGTTTTTTAATTTTTTATAAATTTTTAAAAAAAATTTTTTTTAATTTTTAAAATTTTTTTTAATTTTTGAAATTTTTTCTAAATTTTTTTTTAATTTTTTTAATAGTATTATTTTTTTATTTCAAAAATGTTTTTTAATTTTTTTTAATTTTTTCAAACTTGTAAATTTTTTTTTAAATTTTCTTATATTTTTTTTAATTTTTAAATTTTTTTAAAATTTTTTTTAAAATTATAATTTTTTTATTTCAAAAAATGCTTTTTAATTTTTTTTAATTTTTTTTCTTTTATTTTAATTTTTTTAATTTTTTCAGTTTTTTAATTTTTTTTAATTTTTCAATTTTTTTTAAATTTTGTTAAAAAATTGAAACAAATTTAAAAATTTTTTTAAAAATTTTTTTAAAAATTTAAAAAAAAAATTTTAAGTTTGATTCAATTTTTTAACAAAATTAAAAAAATTTATTTATTTTAAAATTTTTTTCTATATTTTTTAATTTTTTTTAATTTTTTAATTTAAAATTTTTTTTATTTTTTTTTAATTTTTGAAATTTTTTCTAAATTTTTTTTAATTTTTTTTAAAAGTATTATTTTTTTATTTCAAAAATGTTTTTTATTTTTTTTTTTTAAATTTTCTTATAATTTTTTTTTTAATTTTTAATTTTTTTAAATTTTTTTAAAATTTTTTTTTAAATTTTCAATTTTTTTTTAATTTTTAAAATTTTTAAAAATTTTTTTTTAATTTTTGAAAATTTTTCTAAATTTTAAAAAAATTTTTTAATAGTATTATTATTTTTATTTAAAAATGTTTTTTAATTTTTCTTTATTTTTTTTTTAATTTTTGAAATTTTTTCTAAAATTTTTTTTAATTTTTTTAAAAGTATTATTTTTTTATTTCAAAAATGTTTTTTTTAATTTTTTATAAATTTTTAAAAAATTTTTTTTTTAATTTTTAAAATTTTTTTTAATTTTTGAAATTTTTTCTAAATTTTTTTTTAATTTCTTTAAAAGTATTATTTTTTTATTTCAAAAATGTTTTTTAATTTTTTTTAATTTTTTCAAATCTTTAAATTTTTTTTAAATTTTCTTTTTTTAAAATTTTTTCAATTTTTTAACAAAATTAAAAAATTTATTTATTTTATAATTTTTTTCTACATTTTTTAATTTTAAAAATTTTTTTAATTTCTAAAATTTTTTTATTTTTTTTTTTAATTTTTGAAATTTTTTCTAAAATTTTTTTTAATTTTTTTAAAAGTATTATTTTTTTATTTCAAAAATGTTTTTTAATTTTTTTTAATTTTTTCAAATTTTTAAATTTTTTTTAATTTTTAAAATTTTTTTTAAATTTTTTAAAATTTTTTTTTATATTTTAAATTTTTTTTTAATTTAAAATTTTTTTTATTTTTTTTAAATTATTTATATTTTTAAATTTTTATAATTTAAATTTTTTTTTAATTTAAATTTTTTTTTAAATTTTTAAAAAAAATTTTTTTTATTTTTTTTTAAATTTTTAATTTTTTTTTCATTTTTAAAATTTTTTTGAATTTTTTTTTAATTTTTGAAAATTTTTCTAAATTTTAAAAATTTTTTTTTAATAGTATTATTTTTTTATTTCAAAAATGTTTTTTAATTTTTTAAAATTTTTTTTATTTTTTTTAAATTTTTTTTAAATTTTTTTTATTTTTTTTATTTTTTTTTAAATTATTTATATTTTAAATTTTTTTTAATTTTAATTTTTTTTTAATTTTAAAATTTTTTTTTCATTTTTAAATTTTTTTTTTTAAATTTTTAATTTTTTTTTTAATTTTTGAAATTTTTTCTTTAATTTTTTCTAATTTTTTTAAAAGTATTATTTTTTTATTTCAAAAATGTTTTTTAATTTTTTTAATTTTTTTTATAAATTTTTAAATTTTTTTTAAAATTTTTTAAAAAATTTCTTTGCTTTATTTTTAATTAAATTTTTTAAAAATTTCCTAATTTTTTTTAAAAAATTTGTTTCAATTTTTTAACATAATTAAAAAAAAATATTTATTATTTAATTTTTTTCTTTATTTTTTAATTTTTTTAATTTTTTTAATTTTCAAAAATGTTTTTTAATTTTTTTAATTTTTTCAAATTTAAAAATTTTTTTTTTTAATTTTTAAAATTTTTTTTTATTTTTTTTAATTTTTGAAAATTTTTCTAAATTTTTTTTTAATTTTTGTAAAAGTATTATTTTTTTATTTAAAAATTTTTTTTAATTTTTTTTCTTCAAATTTTTAAATTTTTTTTAAATTTTCTTATATTTTTTTTTAATTTTTAAATTTTTTTTTAAATTTTTTAAAATTATAATTTTTTTATTTCAAAAAATGCTTTTTAATTTTTTTTAAATTTTTTTCTTTTATTTTAATTTTTTTAACTTTTTCAGTTTTTTAATTTTTTTTAATTTTTCAATTTTTTTTAAATTTTGTTAAAAAAATTGAAACAAATTTAAAAATTTTTTTTAAAATTTTTTTAAAAATTTAAAAAAAAAATTTTAAGTTTGATTCAATTTTTTAACAAAATTAAAAAAATTTATTTATTTTAAAATTTTTTTCTATATTTTTTAATTTTTTTTAATTTTTTTCTATATTTTTTAATTTTTCTTTATTTTTTTTTTAATTTTTGAAATTTTTTCTAAAATTTTTATTAATTTTTTTAAAAGTATTATTTTTTTATTTCAAAAATGTTTTTTAATTTTTTTAATTTTTTCAAATTTTTAAATTTTTTTTTAATTTTCTTTTTTTTTAATTTTTAAAAATTTTTTTAAATTTTTAAAATTTTTTTTTATATTTTAAATTTTTTTTTAATTTAAATTTTTTATTTTTTTTTAATTTTTGAAAATTTTTCTAATTTTTTTAAAATTTTTTTAAAAGTATTATTTTTTATTTCAAAAATCTTTTTTAGTTTTTTTTTATTTTTTCAAATTTTTAAATTTTTTTTTTAATTTTAAAATTTTATTTTATTTTTTTTTAAATTATTTATATTTTTAAATTTTTATAATTTAAATTTTTTTTTAATTTAAATTTTTTTTTAATTTTTAAATTTTGTTTATATTTTAAATTTTTTTATATTTTATTTTTTTTTAATTTTAAATTTTTTTTAATTTATAATTCTTTTTTCATTTTTAAATTTTTTTGTAAATTCTTTAAAAAATTTTTTTTATTTTTTTTTAAATTTTTAATTTTTTTTTTCATTTTTAAAGTTTCTTTTGAATTTTTTTTTAATTTTTGAAAATTTTTCTAAATTTTAAAATTTTTTTTTTAATAGTATTATTTTTTTATTTCAAAAATGTTTTTTTAATTTTTTTTCTTCAAATTTTTAATTTTTTTTTAAATTTTCTTATATTTTTCTTTAATTTTTAAAATTTTTTATAAATTTTTTAAAAATTTTTTATAAATTTTTTAAAAAAATTTTTTTAAAATTTTTTTCTTAAATTTGTAAAATTTTTTTTTTAATTTTTATTTTAATTTTTTTTTTAATTTTTAATTTTTTTTTTAATTTTTAAAATTTTTTTTATTTTTTTTAATTTTTGAAAATTTTTCTAAATTTTTTTTTAATTTTTTTTAAAAGTATTATTTTGTTATTTCAAAAATGTTTTTTAATTTTTAAAATTTTTTTTTTAAATTTTTAATTTTTTTTTAATTTTTAAAATTTTTTTTATATTTTAAATTTTTTTATATTTAAATTTTTTTTAATTTTAATTTTTTTTAATTTTAAATTTTTTTTTCATTTTTAAATTTTTTTTTTAATTTTTTAAAATTTTTTTTTTAATTTTTTTTTTAAATTTTTAAAATTTTTTTTCATTTTTAAAATTTTTGAAAATTTTTCTAATTTTTTTCAAAATTTTTTAATAGTATTATTTTTTTATTTCAAAAATGTTTTTTAATTTTTTTTAATTTTTTCAAACTTGTAAATTTTTTTTTAAATTTTCTTATATTTTTTTTAATTTTTAAATTTTTTTAAAAATTTTTTTAAAATTATAATTTTTTTATTTCAAAAAATGCTTTTTAATTTTTTTAAAATTTTTTTTCTTTTATTTTAATTTTTTTAATTTTTTCAGTTTTTAATTTTTTTTAATTTTTCAATTTTTTTTAAATTTTGTTAAAAAATTGAAACAAATTTAAAAATTTTTTTAAAAATTTTTTTAAAAATTTAAAAAAAAAATTTTAAGTTTGATTCAATTTTTTAACAAAATTAAAAAAATTTATTTATTTTAAAATTTTTTTCTATATTTTTTAATTTTTTTTAATTTTTTAATTTTAAAATTTTTTTTATTTTTTTTTTAATTTTTGAAATTTTTTCTAAATTTTTTTTAATTTTTTTTAAAAGTATTATTTTTTTATTTCAAAAATGTTTTTTATTTTTTTTTTTAAATTTTCTTATAATTTTTTTTTTAATTTTTAATTTTTTTAAATTTTTTAAAAATTTTTTTTTAAATTTTCAATTTTTTTTTAATTTTTAAAATTTTTAAAAATTTTTTTTTAATTTTTGAAAATTTTTCTAAATTTTAAAAAAATTTTTTAATAGTATTATTATTTTTATTTAAAAATGTTTTTTAATTTTTCTTTATTTTTTTTTTAATTTTTGAAATTTTTTCTAAAATTTTTTTTAATTTTTTTAAAAGTATTATTTTTTTATTTCAAAAATGTTTTTTAATTTTTTATAAATTTTTAAAAAAAATTTTTTTTAATTTTTAAAATTTTTTTTAATTTTTGAAATTTTTTCTAAATTTTTTTTAATTTTTTTAATAGTATTATTTTTTATTTCAAAAATGTTTTTTAATTTTTTTAATTTTTTCAAACTTGTAAATTTTTTTTTAAATTTTCTTATATTTTTTTTAATTTTTAAATTTTTTTAAAATTTTTTTTAAAATTATAATTTTTTTATTTCAAAAAATGCTTTTTAATTTTTTTTAAATTTTTTTTCTTTTATTTTAATTTTTTTAATTTTTTCAGTTTTTTAATTTTTTTTAATTTTTCAATTTTTTTTAAATTTTGTTAAAAAATTGAAACAAATTTAAAAATTTTTTTAAAAATTTTTTTAAAAATTTAAAAAAAAAATTTTAAGTTTGATTCAATTTTTTAACAAAATTAAAAAAATTTATTTATTTTAAAATTTTTTTCTATATTTTTTAATTTTTTTTAATTTTTTAATTTTAAAATTTTTTTTATTTTTTTTTTAATTTTTGAAATTTTTTCTAAATTTTTTTTAATTTTTTTTAAAAGTATTATTTTTTTATTTCAAAAATGTTTTTTATTTTTTTTTTTAAATTTTCTTATAATTTTTTTTTTAATTTTTAATTTTTTAAATTTTTTTAAAATTTTTTTTTAAATTTTCAATTTTTTTTTAATTTTTAAAATTTTTAAAAATTTTTTTTAATTTTTGAAAATTTTTCTAAATTTTAAAAAAATTTTTTAATAGTATTATTATTTTTATTTAAAAATGTTTTTTAATTTTTCTTTATTTTTTTTTAATTTTTGAAATTTTTTCTAAAATTTTTTTTAATTTTTTTAAAAGTATTATTTTTTTATTTCAAAAATGTTTTTTTAATTTTTTATAAATTTTTAAAAAATTTTTTTTTTAATTTTTAAAATTTTTTTTAATTTTTGAAATTTTTTCTAAATTTTTTTTTAATTTCTTTAAAAGTATTATTTTTTTATTTCAAAAATGTTTTTTAATTTTTTTTAATTTTTTCAAATCTTTAAATTTTTTTAAATTTTCTTTTTTTAAAATTTTTTCAATTTTTTAACAAAATTAAAAAATTTATTTATTTTATAATTTTTTTCTACATTTTTTAATTTTAAAATTTTTTTAATTTCTAAAATTTTTTTATTTTTTTTTTAATTTTTGAAATTTTTTCTAAAATTTTTTTTAATTTTTTTAAAAGTATTATTTTTTTATTTCAAAAATGTTTTTTAATTTTTTTTAATTTTTTCAAATTTTTAAATTTTTTTTAATTTTTAAAATTTTTTTTAAATTTTTTAAAATTTTTTTTTATATTTTAAATTTTTTTTTAATTTAAAATTTTTTTTATTTTTTTTAAATTATTTATATTTTTAAATTTTTATAATTTAAATTTTTTTTTTAATTTAAATTTTTTTTTTAAATTTTTAAAAAAAATTTTTTTTATTTTTTTTTAAATTTTTAATTTTTTTTTCATTTTTAAAATTTTTTTGAATTTTTTTTTAATTTTTGAAAATTTTTCTAAATTTTAAAATTTTTTTTTTAATAGTATTATTTTTTTATTTCAAAATGTTTTTTAATTTTTTAAAATTTTTTTATTTTTTTTAAATTTTTTTTCAATTTTTTTTATTTTTTTTATTTTTTTTTAAATTATTTATATTTTAAATTTTTTTTAATTTTAATTTTTTTTTAATTTTAAAATTTTTTTTTCATTTTTAAATTTCTTTTTTTAAATTTTTAATTTTTTTTTTAATTTTTGAAATTTTTTCTTTAATTTTTTCTAATTTTTTTAAAAGTATTATTTTTTTATTTCAAAAATGTTTTTTAATTTTTTTAATTTTTTTATAAATTTTTAAATTTTTTTTAAAATTTTTTAAAAAAATTTCTTTGCTTTATTTTTAATTAAATTTTTTAAAAATTTCCTAATTTTTTTTAAAAATTTGTTTCAATTTTTTAACATAATTAAAAAAAAATATTTATTATTTAATTTTTTTCTTTATTTTTTAATTTTTTTAATTTTTTTAATTTTCAAAAATGTTTTTTAATTTTTTTAATTTTTTCAAATTTAAAAATTTTTTTTTTAATTTTTAAAATTTTTTTTTTATTTTTTTAATTTTTGAAAATTTTTCTAAATTTTTTTTTAATTTTTGTAAAAGTATTATTTTTTTATTTCAAAAATTTTTTTTAATTTTTTTTCTTCAAATTTTTAAATTTTTTTTAAATTTTCTTATATTTTTTTTTAATTTTTAAATTTTTTTTTAAATTTTTTTAAAATTATAATTTTTTTATTTCAAAAAATGCTTTTTAATTTTTTTTAAATTTTTTTTCTTTTATTTTAATTTTTTTAACTTTTTCAGTTTTTTAATTTTTTTTAATTTTTCAATTTTTTTTAAATTTTGTTAAAAAATTGAAACAAATTTAAAAATTTTTTTTAAAATTTTTTTAAAAATTTAAAAAAAAAATTTTAAGTTTGATTCAATTTTTTAACAAAATTAAAAAAATTTATTTATTTTAAAATTTTTTTCTATATTTTTTAATTTTTTTTAATTTTTTTCTATATTTTTTAATTTTTCTTTATTTTTTTTTTAATTTTTGAAATTTTTTCTAAAATTTTTATTAATTTTTTTAAAAGTATTATTTTTTTATTTCAAAAATGTTTTTTAATTTTTTTAATTTTTTCAAATTTTTAAATTTTTTTTTAATTTTCTTTTTTTTTAATTTTTAAAAATTTTTTTAAATTTTTAAAAATTTTTTTTTATATTTTAAATTTTTTTTTAATTTTAAATTTTTTATTTTTTTTTAATTTTTGAAAATTTTTCTAATTTTTTTAAAATTTTTTTAAAAGTATTATTTTTTATTTCAAAAATCTTTTTTAGTTTTTTTTTATTTTTTCAAATTTTTAAATTTTTTTTTTAATTTTAAAATTTTATTTTATTTTTTTTTAAATTATTTATATTTTTAAATTTTTATAATTTAAATTTTTTTTTAATTTAAATTTTTTTTTAATTTTTAAATTTTGTTTATATTTTAAATTTTTTATATTTTATTTTTTTTTAATTTTAAATTTTTTTTAATTTATAATTCTTTTTTCATTTTTAAATTTTTTTGTAAATTCTTTAAAAAATTTTTTTTTTATTTTTTTTAAATTTTTAATTTTTTTTTCATTTTTAAAGTTTCTTTTGAATTTTTTTTTAATTTTTTGAAAATTTTTCTAAATTTTTAAAATTTTTTTTTAATAGTATTATTTTTTTATTTCAAAAATGTTTTTTAATTTTTTTTCTTCAAATTTTTAATTTTTTTTTAAATTTTCTTATATTTTTCTTTAATTTTTAAAATTTTTTATAAATTTTTTAAAAAATTTTTTATAAATTTTTTAAAAAAATTTTTTTAAAATTTTTTTCTTAAATTTGTAAAATTTTTTTTTTAATTTTTATTTTAATTTTTTTTTTAATTTTTAATTTTTTTTTAATTTTTAAAATTTTTTTTATTTTTTTTTAATTTTTGAAAATTTTTCTAAATTTTTTTTTAATTTTTTTTAAAAGTATTATTTTGTTATTTCAAAAATGTTTTTTAATTTTTAAAATTTTTTTTTTAAATTTTTAATTTTTTTTAATTTTTAAAAATTTTTTTATATTTTAAATTTTTTTATATTTAAATTTTTTTTAATTTTAATTTTTTTTAATTTTAAATTTTTTTTTCATTTTTAAATTTTTTTTTTAATTTTTTAAATTTTTTTTTTAATTTTTTTTTTAAATTTTTAAAATTTTTTTTCATTTTTAAAATTTTTGAAAATTTTTCTAATTTTTTTCAAAATTTTTTTAATAGTATTATTTTTTATTTCAAAAATGTTTTTTAATTTTTTTTAATTTTTTCAAACTTGTAAATTTTTTTTAAATTTTCTTATATTTTTTTTAATTTTTAAATTTTTTTAAAAATTTTTTTAAAATTATAATTTTTTTATTTCAAAAAAATGCTTTTTAATTTTTTTAAAATTTTTTTTCTTTTATTTTAATTTTTTTAATTTTTTCAGTTTTTTAATTTTTTTTAATTTTTCAATTTTTTTTAAATTTTGTTAAAAAATTGAAACAAATTTAAAAAATTTTTTAAAATTTTTTTTAAAAATTTAAAAAAAAAAATTTAAGTTTGATTCAATTTTTTAACAAAATTAAAAAAATTTATTTATTTTAAAATTTTTTTCTATATTTTTTAATTTTTTTTAATTTTTTAATTTTAAAATTTTTTTTATTTTTTTTTTAATTTTGAAATTTTTTCTAAATTTTTTTTAATTTTTTTTAAAAGTATTATTTTTTTATTTCAAAAATGTTTTTTATTTTTTTTTTAAATTTTCTTATAATTTTTTTTTTAATTTTTAATTTTTTTAAATTTTTTTAAAATTTTTTTTTAAATTTTCAATTTTTTTTTAATTTTTAAAATTTTTAAAAATTTTTTTTTAATTTTTGAAAATTTTTCTAAATTTTAAAAAAATTTTTTAATAGTATTATTATTTTTATTTAAAAATGTTTTTTAATTTTTCTTTATTTTTTTTTTAATTTTTGAAATTTTTTCTAAAATTTTTTTAATTTTTTTAAAAGTATTATTTTTTTATTTCAAAAATGTTTTTTAATTTTTTATAAATTTTTAAAAAAAATTTTTTTTAATTTTTAAAATTTTTTTTAATTTTTGAAATTTTTTCTAAATTTTTTTTTAATTTTTTTAATAGTATTATTTTTTTATTTCAAAAATGTTTTTTAATTTTTTTTAATTTTTTCAAACTTGTAAATTTTTTTTAAATTTTCTTATATTTTTTTTAATTTTTAAATTTTTTTAAAATTTTTTTTAAAATTATAATTTTTTTATTTCAAAAAATGCTTTTTAATTTTTTTTAAATTTTTTTTCTTTTATTTTAATTTTTTTAATTTTTTCAGTTTTTTAATTTTTTTTAATTTTTCAATTTTTTTTAAATTTTGTTAAAAAATTGAAACAAATTTAAAAATTTTTTTAAAAATTTTTTTAAAAATTTAAAAAAAAATTTTAAGTTTTGATTCAATTTTTTAACAAAATTAAAAAAATTTATTTATTTTAAAATTTTTTTCTATATTTTTTAATTTTTTTTAA
>NW_027485977.1:0-27954 GCF_050908995.1 Andrena cerasifolii
CTTTGAAGCTGAAATTTAGTATACCTCTTTCCACTTCATGTTCTCCTGATATATTGGCCAAAATCTGGCGAAAATTTTCAGAATCCACAAAATTGGGCTTTGTAACAGGAGAACATGCCGTCGAAAGAGATGGCACAAAGTAACGTCTCCGGAGAGCAAATCAAAGAGCGAGAAGTGGCGCAGATATTTCGAGACAGTGACTGTTTAACGAAGACACGCAGAATTTTCGAACGCCTCTTGAAAGACCTGCGCCTCTTATTTGCAACTTTAAGGCGATGCCTTTGAAGCTGAAATTTAGTATACCTCTTTCCACTTCATGTTCTCCTGATATATTGGCCAAAATCTGGCGAAAATTTTCAGAATGCACAAAATTGGGCTTTGTAACAGGAGAACATGCCGTCGAAAGAGATGGCACAAAGTAACGTCTCCGGAGAGCAAATCAAAGAGCGAGAAGTGGCGCAGATATTTCGAGACAGTGACTGTTTAACGAAAACACGCAGAATTTTCGAACGCCTCTTGCAAGGCCTGCGCCTCTTATTTGCAACTTTAAGGCGATGCCTTTGAAGCTGAAATTTAGTATACCTCTTTCGACTTCATGTTCACCTGATATATTGGCCAATATCTGGCGAAAATTTTCAGAATGCACAAAATTGGGCTTTGTAACAGGAGAACATGCCGTCGAAAGAGATGGCACAAAGTAACGTCTCCGGAGAGCAAATCAAAGAGCGAGAAGTGGCGCAGATATTTCGAGACAGTGACTGTTTAACGAAAACACGCAGAATTTTCGAACGCCTCTTGAAAGACCTGCGCCTCTTATTTGCAACTTTAAGGCGATGCCTTTGAAGCTGAAATTTAGTATACCTCTTTCCACTTCATGTTCTCCTGATATATTGGCCAAAATCTGGCGAAAATTTTCAGAATCCACAAAATTGGGCTTTGTAACAGGAGAACATGCCGTCGAAAGAGATGGCACAAAGTAACGTCTCCGGAGAGCAAATCAAAGAGCGAGAAGAGGCGCAGATGTTTCGAGACAGTGACTGTTTAACGAAGAGACGCAGAATTTTCGAACGCCTCTTGCAAGGCCTGCGCCTCTTATTTGCAACTTTAAGGCGATGCCTTTGAAGCTGAAATTTAGTATACCTCTTTCCACTTCATGTTCTCCTGATATATTGGCCAAAATCGGGCGAAAATTTTCAGAATGCACAAAATTGGGCTTTGTAATAGGAGAGCATGCCGTCGAAAGAGATGGAACAAAGTAACGTCTCCGGAGAGCAAATCAAAGAGCGAGAAGTGGCGCAGATATTTCGAGACAGTGACTGTTTAACGAAGACACGCAGAATTTTCGAACGCCTCTTGAAAGACCTGCGCCTCTTATATGCAACTTTAAGGCGATCCCTTTGAAGCTGAAATATAGTATACCTCTTTCCACTTCATTTTCTCCTGATATATTGGCCAAAATCTGGCGAAAATTTCGAGAATACACAAGATTGAGCTGTGTAACAGGACAACATGCCGTTGAAAGAGATGGAACAAAGTAACGTCTCCGGAGAGCACATTAAAAAGCGAGAAGTGGCGCAGATATTTCGAGACAGTGACTGTTTAACGAAGCCACGCAGAATTTTCGAACGCCTCTTGAAAGACCTGCGCCTCTTATTTGCAACTTTAAGGCGATGCCTATGAAGCTGAAATTTAGTATACCTCTTTCCACTTCATGTTCTCCTGATATATTGGCCAAAATCTGGCGAAAATTTTCAGAATCCACAAAATTGTGCTTTGTAACAGGAGAACATGCCGTCGAAAGAGATGGCACAAAGTAACGTCTCCGGAGAGCAAATCAAAGAGCGAGAAGAGGCGCAGATGTTTCGAGACAGTGACTGTTTAACGAAGAGACGCAGAATTTTCGAACGCCTCTTGCAAGGCCTGCGCCTCTTATTTGCAACTTTAAGGCGATGCCTTTGAAGCTGAAATTTAGTATACCTCTTTCCACTTCATGTTCTCCTGATATATTGGCCAAAATCTGGCGAAAATTTTCAGAATGCACAAAATTGGGCTTTGTAATAGGAGAGCATGCCGTCGAAAGAGATGGAACAAAGTAACGTCTCCGGAGAGCAAATCAAAGAGCGAGAAGTGGCGCAGATATTTCGAGACAGTGACTGTTTAACGAAGCCACGCAGAATTTTCGAACGCCTCTTGAAAGACCTGCGCCTCTTATTTGCAACTTTAAGGCGATGCCTTTGAAACTGAAATTTAGTATACCTCTTTCCACTTCATGTTCTCCTGATATATTGGCCAAAATCTGGCGAAAATTTTCAGAATCCACAAAATTGGGCTTTGTAACAGGAGAACATGCCGTCGAAAGAGATGGCACAAAGTAACGTCTCCGGAGAGCAAATCAAAGAGCGAGAAGTGGCGCAGATATTTCGAGACAGTGACTGTTTAACGAAGCCACGCAGAATTTTCGAACGCCTCTTGCAAGGCCTGCGCCTCTTATTTGCAACTTTAAGGCGATGCCTTTGAAGCTGAAATTTAGTATACCTCTTTCGACTTCATGTTCACCTGATATATTGGCCAATATCTGGCGAAAATTTTCAGAATGCACAAAATTGGGCTTTGTAACAGGAGAACATGCCGTCGAAAGTGATGGCACAAAGTAACGTCTCCGGAGAGCAAATCAAAGAGCGAGAAGTGGCGCAGATATTTCGAGACAGTGACTGTTTAACGAAAACACGCAGAATTTTCGAACGCGTCTTGAAAGACCTGCGCCTCTTATTTGCAACTTTAAGGCGATGCCTTTGAAGCTGAAATTTAGTATACCTCTTTCCACTTCATGTTCTCCTGATATATTGGCCAAAATCTGGCGAAAATTTTCAGAATCCACAAAATTGGGCTTTGTAACAGGAGAACATGCCGTCGAAAGAGATGGCACAAAGTAACGTCTCCGGAGAGCAAATCAAAGAGCGAGAAGAGGCGCAGATGTTTCGAGACAGTGACTGTTTAACGAAGAGACGCAGAATTTTCGAACGCCTCTTGCAAGGCCTGCGCCTCTTATTTGCAACTTTAAGGCGATGCCTTTGAAGCTGAAATTTAGTATACCTCTTTCCACTTCATGTTCTCCTGATATATTGGCCAAAATCGGGCGAAAATTTTCAGAATGCACAAAATTGGGCTTTGTAATAGGAGAGCATGCCGTCGAAAGAGATGGAACAAAGTAACGTCTCCGGAGAGCAAATCAAAGAGCGAGAAGTGGCGCAGATATTTCGAGACAGTGACTGTTTAACGAAGACACGCAGAATTTTCGAACGCCTCTTGAAAGACCTGCGCCTCTTATTTGCAACTTTAAGGCAATCCCTTTGAAGCTGAAATTTAGTATACCGCTTTCCACTTCATTTTCTCCTGATATATTGGCCAAAATCTGGCGAAAATTTCGAGAATACACAAGATTGAGCTGTGTAACAGGACAACATGCCGTTGAAAGAGATGGAACAAAGTAACGTCTCCGGAGAGCACATTAAAAAGCGAGAAGTGGCGCAGATATTTCGAGACAGTGACTGTTTAACGAAGCCACGCAGAATTTTCGAACGCCTCTTGAAAGACCTGCGCCTCTTATTTGCAACTTTAAGGCGATGCCTTTGAAGCTGAAATTTAGTATACCTCTTTCCACTTCATGTTCTCCTGATATATTGGCCAAAATCTGGCGAAAATTTTCAGAATCCACAAAATTGTGCTTTGTAACAGGAGAACATGCCGTCGAATGAGATGGCACAAAGTAACGTCTCCGGAGAGCAAATCAAAGAGCGAGAAGAGGCGCAGATGTTTCGAGACAGTGACTGTTTAACGAAGAGACGCAGAATTTTCGAACGCCTCTTGCAAGGCCTGCGCCTCTTATTTGCAACTTTAAGGCGATGCCTTTGAAGCTGAAATTTAGTATACCTCTTTCCACTTCATGTTCTCCTGATATATTGGCCAAAATCTGGCGAAAATTTTCAGAATGCACAAAATTGGGCTTTGTAATAGGAGAGCATGCCGTCGAAAGAGATGGAACAAAGTAACGTCTCCGGAGAGCAAATCAAAGAGCGAGAAGTGGCGCAGATATTTCGAGACAGCGACTGTTTAACGAAGCCACGCAGAATTTTCGAACGCCTCTTGAAAGACCTGCGCCTCTTATTTGCAACTTTAATGCGATGCCTTTGAAGCTGAAATTTAGTATACCTCTTTCCACTTCATGTTCTCCTGATATATTGGCCAAAATCTGGCGAAAATTTTCAGAATCCACAAAATTGGGCTTTGTAACAGGAGAACATGCCGTCGAAAGAGATGGCACAAAGTAACGTCTCCGGAGAGCAAATCAAAGAGCGAGAAGAGGCGCAGATGTTTCGAGACAGTGACTGTTTAACGAAGAGACGCAGAATTTTCGAACGCCTCTTGCAAGGCCTGCACCTCTTATTTGCAACTTTAAGGCGATGCCTTTGAAGCTGAAATTTAGTATACCTCTTTCCACTTCATGTTCTCCTGATATATTGGCCAAAATCTGGCGAAAATTTTCAGAATGCACAAAATTGGGCTTTGTAATAGGAGAGCATGCCGTCGAAAGAGATGGAACAAAGTAACGTCTCCGGAGAGCACATCAAAGAGCGAGAAGTGGCGCAGATATTTCGAGACAGTGACTGTTTAACGAAACCACGCAGAATTTTCGAACGCCTCTTGAAAGACCTGCGCCTCTTATTTGCAACTTTAAGGCGATGCCTTTGAAGCTGAAATTTAGTATACCTCTTTCCACTTCATGTTCTCCTGATATATTGGCCAAAATCTGGCGAAAATTTTCAGAATCCACAAAATTGGGCTTTGTAACAGGAGAACATGCCGTCGAAAGAGATGGCACAAAGTAACGTCTCCGGAGAGCAAATCAAAGAGCGAGAAGAGGCGCAGATGTTTCGAGACAGTGACTGTTTAACGAAGAGACGCAGAATTTTCGAACGCCTCTTGCAAGGCCTGCACCTCTTATTTGCAACTTTAAGGCGATGCCTTTGAAGCTGAAATTTAGTATACCTCTTTCCACTTCATGTTCTCCTGATATATTGGCCAAAATCTGGCGAAAATTTTCAGAATGCACAAAATTGGGCTTTGTAATAGGAGAGCATGCCGTCGAAAGAGATGGAACAAAGTAACGTCTCCGGAGAGCAAATCAAAGAGCGAGAAGTGGCGCAGATATTTCGCGACAGTGACTTTTAACGAAGACACGCAGAATTTTCGAACGCCTCTTGAAAGACCTGCGCCTCTTATTTGCAACTTTAAGGCGATCCCTTTGAAGCTGAAATTTAGTATACCTCTTTCCACTTCATTTTCTCCTGATATATTGGCCAAAATCTGGCGAAAATTTCGAGAATACACAAAATTGAGCTTTGTAACAGGACAACATGCCGTTGAAAGAGATGGAACAAAGTAACGTCTCTGGAGAGCAAATCAAAAAGCGAGAAGTGGCGCAGGTGTTTCGAGACAGTGACTGTTTAACGAAGACACGCAGAATTTTCGAACGCCTCTTGAAAGACCTGCGCCTCTTATTTGCAACTTTAAGGCGATCCCTTTGAAGCTGAAATTTAGTATACCTCTTTCCACTTCATTTTCTCCTGATATATTGGCCAAAATCTGGCGAAAATTTTCAGAATGCACAAAATTGGGCTTTGTAATAGGAGAGCATGCCGTCGAAAGAGATGGAACAAAGTAACGTCTCCGGAGAGCACATCAAAGAGCGAGAAGTGGCGCAGATATTTCGAGACAGTGACTGTTTAACGAAACCACGCAGAATTTTCGAACGCCTCTTGAAAGACCTGCGCCTCTTATTTGCAACTTTAAGGCGATGCCTTTGAAGCTGAAATTTAGTATACCTCTTTCCACTTCATGTTCTCCTGATATATTGGCCAAAATCTGGTGAAAATTTTCAGAATGCACAAAATTGGGCTTTGTAATAGGAGAGCATGCCGTCGAAAGAGATGGAACAAAGTAACGTCTCCGGAGAGCAAATCAAAGAGCGAGAAGTGGCGCAGATATTTCGCGACAGTGACTGTTTAACGAAGACACGCAGAATTTTCGAACGCCTCTTGAAAGACCTGCGCCTCTTATTTGCAACTTTAAGGCGATCCCTTTGAAGCTGAAATTTAGTATACCTCTTTCCACTTCATTTTCTCCTGATATATTGGCCAAAATCTGGCGAAAATTTCGAGAATACACAAAATTAAGCTTTGTAACAGGACAACATGCCGTTGAAAGAGATGGAACAAAGTAACGTCTCTGGAGAGCAAATCAAAAAGCGAGAAGTGGCGCAGGTGTTTCGAGACAGTGACTGTTTAAAGAAGAGACGCAGAATTTTCGAACGCCTCTTGAAAGGCCTGCGCCTCTTATTTGCAACTTTAAGGTGATGCCTTTGAAGCTGAAATTTAGTATACCTCTTTCCACTTCATGTTCTCCTGATATATTGGCCAAAATCTGGCGAAAATTTTCAGAATGCACAAAATTGGGCTTTATAATAGGAGAACATGCCGTTGAAAGAGATGGAACAAAGTAACGTCTCTGGAGAGCAAATCAAAAAGCGAGAAGTGGCGCAGGTGTTTCGAGACAGTGACTGTTTAACGAAAACACGCAGAATTTTCGAACGCGTCTTGAAAGACCTGCGCCTCTTATTTGCAACTTTAAGGCGATGCCTTTGAAGCTGAAATTTAGTATACCTCTTTCCACTTCATGTTCTCCTGATATATTGGCCAAAATCTGGCGAAAATTTTCAGAATCCACAAAATTGGGCTTTGTAACAGGAGAACATGCCGTCGAAAGAGATGGCACAAAGTAACGTCTCCGGAGAGCAAATCAAAGAGCGAGAAGAGGCGCAGATGTTTCGAGACAGTGACTGTTTAACGAAGAGACGCAGAATTTTCGAACGCCTCTTGCAAGGCCTGCGCCTCTTATTTGCAACTTTAAGGCGATGCCTTTGAAGCTGAAATTTAGTATACCTCTTTCCACTTCATGTTCTCCTGATATATTGGCCAAAATCGGGCGAAAATTTTCAGAATGCACAAAATTGGGCTTTGTAATAGGAGAGCATGCCGTCGAAAGAGATGGAACAAAGTAACGTCTCCGGAGAGCAAATCAAAGAGCGAGAAGTGGCGCAGATATTTCGAGACAGTGACTGTTTAACGAAGACACGCAGAATTTTCGAACGCCTCTTGAAAGACCTGCGCCTCTTATTTGCAACTTTAAGGCAATCCCTTTGAAGCTGAAATTTAGTATACCGCTTTCCACTTCATTTTCTCCTGATATATTGGCCAAAATCTGGCGAAAATTTCGAGAATACACAAGATTGAGCTGTGTAACAGGACAACATGCCGTTGAAAGAGATGGAACAAAGTAACGTCTCCGGAGAGCACATTAAAAAGCGAGAAGTGGCGCAGATATTTCGAGACAGTGACTGTTTAACGAAGCCACGCAGAATTTTCGAACGCCTCTTGAAAGACCTGCGCCTCTTATTTGCAACTTTAAGGCGATGCCTTTGAAGCTGAAATTTAGTATACCTCTTTCCACTTCATGTTCTCCTGATATATTGGCCAAAATCTGGCGAAAATTTTAAGAATCCACAAAATTGTGCTTTGTAACAGGAGAACATGCCGTCGAATGAGATGGCACAAAGTAACGTCTCCGGAGAGCAAATCAAAGAGCGAGAAGAGGCGCAGATGTTTCGAGACAGTGACTGTTTAACGAAGAGACGCAGAATTTTCGAACGCCTCTTGCAAGGCCTGCGCCTCTTATTTGCAACTTTAAGGCGATGCCTTTGAAGCTGAAATTTAGTATACCTCTTTCCACTTCATGTTCTCCTGATATATTGGCCAAAATCTGGCGAAAATTTTCAGAATCCACAAAATTGTGCTTTGTAACAGGAGAACATGCCGTCGAATGAGATGGCACAAAGTAACGTCTCCGGAGAGCAAATCAAAGAGCGAGAAGAGGCGCAGATGTTTCGAGACAGTGACTGTTTAACGAAGAGACGCAGAATTTTCGAACGCCTCTTGCAAGGCCTGCGCCTCTTATTTGCAACTTTAAGGCGATGCCTTTGAAGCTGAAATTTAGTATACCTCTTTCCACTTCATGTTCTCCTGATATATTGGCCAAAATCTGGCGAAAATTTTCAGAATGCACAAAATTGGGCTTTGTAATAGGAGAGCATGCCGTCGAAAGAGATGGAACAAAGTAACGTCTCCGGAGAGCAAATCAAAGAGCGAGAAGTGGCGCAGATATTTCGAGACAGCGACTGTTTAACGAAGCCACGCAGAATTTTCGAACGCCTCTTGAAAGACCTGCGCCTCTTATTTGCAACTTTAATGCGATGCCTTTGAAGCTGAAATTTAGTATACCTCTTTCCACTTCATGTTCTCCTGATATATTGGCCAAAATCTGGCGAAAATTTTCAGAATCCACAAAATTGGGCTTTGTAACAGGAGAACATGCCGTCGAAAGAGATGGCACAAAGTAACGTCTCCGGAGAGCAAATCAAAGAGCGAGAAGAGGCGCAGATGTTTCGAGACAGTGACTGTTTAACGAAGAGACGCAGAATTTTCGAACGCCTCTTGCAAGGCCTGCACCTCTTATTTGCAACTTTAAGGCGATGCCTTTGAAGCTGAAATTTAGTATACCTCTTTCCACTTCATGTTCTCCTGATATATTGGCCAAAATCTGGCGAAAATTTTCAGAATGCACAAAATTGGGCTTTGTAATAGGAGAGCATGCCGTCGAAAGAGATGGAACAAAGTAACGTCTCCGGAGAGCACATCAAAGAGCGAGAAGTGGCGCAGATATTTCGAGACAGTGACTGTTTAACGAAACCACGCAGAATTTTCGAACGCCTCTTGAAAGACCTGCGCCTCTTATTTGCAACTTTAAGGCGATGCCTTTGAAGCTGAAATTTAGTATACCTCTTTCCACTTCATGTTCTCCTGATATATTGGCCAAAATCTGGCGAAAATTTTCAGAATCCACAAAATTGGGCTTTGTAACAGGAGAACATGCCGTCGAAAGAGATGGCACAAAGTAACGTCTCCGGAGAGCAAATCAAAGAGCGAGAAGAGGCGCAGATGTTTCGAGACAGTGACTGTTTAACGAAGAGACGCAGAATTTTCGAACGCCTCTTGCAAGGCCTGCACCTCTTATTTGCAACTTTAAGGCGATGCCTTTGAAGCTGAAATTTAGTATACCTCTTTCCACTTCATGTTCTCCTGATATATTGGCCAAAATCTGGCGAAAATTTTCAGAATGCACAAAATTGGGCTTTGTAATAGGAGAGCATGCCGTCGAAAGAGATGGAACAAAGTAACGTCTCCGGAGAGCAAATCAAAGAGCGAGAAGTGGCGCAGATATTTCGCGACAGTGACTTTTAACGAAGACACGCAGAATTTTCGAACGCCTCTTGAAAGACCTGCGCCTCTTATTTGCAACTTTAAGGCGATCCCTTTGAAGCTGAAATTTAGTATACCTCTTTCCACTTCATTTTCTCCTGATATATTGGCCAAAATCTGGCGAAAATTTCGAGAATACACAAAATTGAGCTTTGTAACAGGACAACATGCCGTTGAAAGAGATGGAACAAAGTAACGTCTCTGGAGAGCAAATCAAAAAGCGAGAAGTGGCGCAGGTGTTTCGAGACAGTGACTGTTTAACGAAGACACGCAGAATTTTCGAACGCCTCTTGAAAGACCTGCGCCTCTTATTTGCAACTTTAAGGCGATCCCTTTGAAGCTGAAATTTAGTATACCTCTTTCCACTTCATTTTCTCCTGATATATTGGCCAAAATCTGGCGAAAATTTTCAGAATGCACAAAATTGGGCTTTGTAATAGGAGAGCATGCCGTCGAAAGAGATGGAACAAAGTAACGTCTCCGGAGAGCACATCAAAGAGCGAGAAGTGGCGCAGATATTTCGAGACAGTGACTGTTTAACGAAACCACGCAGAATTTTCGAACGCCTCTTGAAAGACCTGCGCCTCTTATTTGCAACTTTAAGGCGATGCCTTTGAAGCTGAAATTTAGTATACCTCTTTCCACTTCATGTTCTCCTGATATATTGGCCAAAATCTGGTGAAAATTTTCAGAATGCACAAAATTGGGCTTTGTAATAGGAGAGCATGCCGTCGAAAGAGATGGAACAAAGTAACGTCTCCGGAGAGCAAATCAAAGAGCGAGAAGTGGCGCAGATATTTCGCGACAGTGACTGTTTAACGAAGACACGCAGAATTTTCGAACGCCTCTTGAAAGACCTGCGCCTCTTATTTGCAACTTTAAGGCGATCCCTTTGAAGCTGAAATTTAGTATACCTCTTTCCACTTCATTTTCTCCTGATATATTGGCCAAAATCTGGCGAAAATTTCGAGAATACACAAAATTAAGCTTTGTAACAGGACAACATGCCGTTGAAAGAGATGGAACAAAGTAACGTCTCTGGAGAGCAAATCAAAAAGCGAGAAGTGGCGCAGGTGTTTCGAGACAGTGACTGTTTAAAGAAGAGACGCAGAATTTTCGAACGCCTCTTGAAAGGCCTGCGCCTCTTATTTGCAACTTTAAGGTGATGCCTTTGAAGCTGAAATTTAGTATACCTCTTTCCACTTCATGTTCTCCTGATATATTGGCCAAAATCTGGCGAAAATTTTCAGAATGCACAAAATTGGGCTTTATAATAGGAGAACATGCCGTTGAAAGAGATGGAACAAAGTAACGTCTCTGGAGAGCAAATCAAAAAGCGAGAAGTGGCGCAGGTGTTTCGAGACAGTGACTGTTTAACGAAGACACGCAGAATTTTCGAACGCCTCTTGAAACACCTGCGCCTCTTATTTGCAACTTTAAGGCGATCCCTTTGAATCTGAAATTTAGTATACCTCTTTCCACTTCATGTTCTCCTGATATATTGGCCAAAATCTGGCGAAAATTTTCAGAATCCACAAAATTGGGCTTTGTAACAGGAGAACATGCCGTCGAAAGAGATGGCACAAAGTAACGTCTCCGGAGAGCAAATCAAAGAGCGAGAAGAGGCGCAGATGTTTCGAGACAGTGACTGTTTAACGAAGAGACGCAGAATTTTCGAACGCCTCTTGCAAGGCCTGCGCCTCTTATTTGCAACTTTAAGGCGATGCCTTTGAAGCTGAAATTTAGTATACCTCTTTCCACTTCATGTTCTCCTGATATATTGGCCAAAATCGGGCGAAAATTTTCAGAATGCACAAAATTGGGCTTTGTAATAGGAGAGCATGCCGTCGAAAGAGATGGAACAAAGTAACGTCTCCGGAGAGCAAATCAAAGAGCGAGAAGTGGCGCAGATATTTCGAGACAGTGACTGTTTAACGAAGACACGCAGAATTTTCGAACGCCTCTTGAAAGACCTGCGCCTCTTATTTGCAACTTTAAGGCAATCCCTTTGAAGCTGAAATTTAGTATACCGCTTTCCACTTCATTTTCTCCTGATATATTGGCCAAAATCTGGCGAAAATTTCGAGAATACACAAGATTGAGCTGTGTAACAGGACAACATGCCGTTGAAAGAGATGGAACAAAGTAACGTCTCCGGAGAGCACATTAAAAAGCGAGAAGTGGCGCAGATATTTCGAGACAGTGACTGTTTAACGAAGCCACGCAGAATTTTCGAACGCCTCTTGAAAGACCTGCGCCTCTTATTTGCAACTTTAAGGCGATGCCTTTGAAGCTGAAATTTAGTATACCTCTTTCCACTTCATGTTCTCCTGATATATTGGCCAAAATCTGGCGAAAATTTTCAGAATCCACAAAATTGTGCTTTGTAACAGGAGAACATGCCGTCGAAAGAGATGGCACAAAGTAACGTCTCCGGAGAGCAAATCAAAGAGCGAGAAGAGGCGCAGATGTTTCGAGACAGTGACTGTTTAACGAAGACACGCAGAATTTTCGAACGCCTCTTGAAAGACCTGCGCCTCTTATTTGCAACTTTAAGGCAATCCCTTTGAAGCTGAAATTTAGTATACCTCTTTCCACTTCATTTTCTCCTGATATATTGGCCAAAATCTGGCGAAAATTTCGAGAATACACAAGATTGAGCTGTGTAACAGGACAACATGCCGTTGAAAGAGATGGAACAAAGTAACGTCTCCGGAGAGCACATTAAAAAGCGAGAAGTGGCGCAGATATTTCGAGACAGTGACTGTTTAACGAAGCCACGCAGAATTTTCGAACGCCTCTTGAAAGACCTGCGCCTCTTATTTGCAACTTTAAGGCGATGCCTTTGAAGCTGAAATTTAGTATACCTCTTTCCACTTCATGTTCTCCTGATATATTGGCCAAAATCTGGCGAAAATTTTCAGAATCCACAAAATTGTGCTTTGTAACAGGAGAACATGCCGTCGAAAGAGATGGCACAAAGTAACGTCTCCGGAGAGCAAATCAAAGAGCGAGAAGAGGCGCAGATGTTTCGAGACAGTGACTGTTTAACGAAGAGACGCAGAATTTTCGAACGCCTCTTGCAAGGCCTGCGCCTCTTATTTGCAACTTTAAGGCGATGCCTTTGAAGCTGAAATTTAGTATACCTCTTTCCACTTCATGTTCTCCTGATATATTGGCCAAAATCGGGCGAAAATTTTCAGAATGCACAAAATTGGGCTTTGTAATAGGAGAGCATGCCGTCGAAAGAGATGGCACAAAGTAACGTCTCCGGAGAGCAAATCAAAGAGCGAGAAGTGGCGCAGATATTTCGAGACAGTGACTGTTTAACGAAGCCACGCAGAATTTTCGAACGCCTCTTGAAAGACCTGCGCCTCTTATTTGCAACTTTAAGGCGATGCCTTTGAAGCTGAAATTTAGTATACCTCTTTCCACTTCATGTTCTCCTGATATATTGGCCAAAATCTGGCGAAAATTTTCAGAATCCACAAAATTGGGCTTTGTAACAGGAGAACATGCCGTCGAAAGAGATGGCACAAAGTAACGTCTCCGGAGAGCAAATCAAAGAGCGAGAAGAGGCGCAGATGTTTCGAGACAGTGACCGTTTAACGAAGAGACGCAGAATTTTCGAACGCCTCTTGCAAGGCCTGCGCCTCTTATTTGCAACTTTAAGGCGATGCCTTTGAAGCTGAAATTTAGTATACCTCTTTCGACTTCATGTTCACCTGATATATTGGCCAATATCTGGCGAAAATTTTCAGAATGCACAAAATTGGGCTTTGTAACAGGAGAACATGCCGTCGAAAGAGATGGCACAAAGTAACGTCTCCGGAGAGCAAATCAAAGAGCGAGAAGTGGCGCAGATATTTCGAGACAGTGACTGTTTAACGAAAACACGCAGAATTTTCGAACGCCTCTTGCAAGGCCTGCGCCTCTTATTTGCAACTTTAAGGCGATGCCTTTGAAGCTGAAATTTAGTATACCTCTTTCGACTTCATGTTCACCTGATATATTGGCCAATATCTGGCGAAAATTTTCAGAATGCACAAAATTGGGCTTTGTAACAGGAGAACATGCCGTCGAAAGAGATGGCACAAAGTAACGTCTCCGGAGAGCAAATCAAAGAGCGAGAAGTGGCGCAGATATTTCGAGACAGTGACTGTTTAACGAAAACACGCAGAATTTTCGAACGCCTCTTGAAAGACCTGCGCCTCTTATTTGCAACTTTAAGGCGATGCCTTTGAAGCTGAAATTTAGTATACCTCTTTCCACTTCATGTTCTCCTGATATATTGGCCAAAATCTGGCGAAAATTTTCAGAATCCACAAAATTGGGCTTTGTAACAGGAGAACATGCCGTCGAAAGAGATGGCACAAAGTAACGTCTCCGGAGAGCAAATCAAAGAGCGAGAAGAGGCGCAGATGTTTCGAGACAGTGACTGTTTAACGAAGAGACGCAGAATTTTCGAACGCCTCTTGCAAGGCCTGCGCCTCTTATTTGCAACTTTAAGGCGATGCCTTTGAAGCTGAAATTTAGTATACCTCTTTCCACTTCATGTTCTCCTGATATATTGGCCAAAATCGGGCGAAAATTTTCAGAATGCACAAAATTGGGCTTTGTAATAGGAGAGCATGCCGTCGAAAGAGATGGAACAAAGTAACGTCTCCGGAGAGCAAATCAAAGAGCGAGAAGTGGCGCAGATATTTCGAGACAGTGACTGTTTAACGAAGCCACGCAGAATTTTCGAACGCCTCTTGAAAGACCTGCGCCTCTTATTTGCAACTTTAAGGCGATGCCTATGAAGCTGAAATTTAGTATACCTCTTTCCACTTCATGTTCTCCTGATATATTGGCCAAAATCTGGCGAAAATTTTCAGAATCCACAAAATTGTGCTTTGTAACAGGAGAACATGCCGTCGAAAGAGATGGCACAAAGTAACGTCTCCGGAGAGCAAATCAAAGAGCGAGAAGAGGCGCAGATGTTTCGAGACAGTGACTGTTTAACGAAGAGACGCAGAATTTTCGAACGCCTCTTGCAAGGCCTGCGCCTCTTATTTGCAACTTTAAGGCGATGCCTTTGAAGCTGAAATTTAGTATACCTCTTTCCACTTCATGTTCTCCTGATATATTGGCCAAAATCTGGCGAAAATTTTCAGAATGCACAAAATTGGGCTTTGTAATAGGAGAGCATGCCGTCGAAAGAGATGGAACAAAGTAACGTCTCCGGAGAGCAAATCAAAGAGCGAGAAGTGGCGCAGATATTTCGAGACAGTGACTGTTTAACGAAGCCACGCAGAATTTTCGAACGCCTCTTGAAAGACCTGCGCCTCTTATTTGCAACTTTAAGGCGATGCCTTTGAAACTGAAATTTAGTATACCTCTTTCCACTTCATGTTCTCCTGATATATTGGCCAAAATCTGGCGAAAATTTTCAGAATCCACAAAATTGGGCTTTGTAACAGGAGAACATGCCGTCGAAAGAGATGGCACAAAGTAACGTCTCCGGAGAGCAAATCAAAGAGCGAGAAGTGGCGCAGATATTTCGAGACAGTGACTGTTTAACGAAGCCACGCAGAATTTTCGAACGCCTCTTGCAAGGCCTGCGCCTCTTATTTGCAACTTTAAGGCGATGCCTTTGAAGCTGAAATTTAGTATACCTCTTTCGACTTCATGTTCACCTGATATATTGGCCAATATCTGGCGAAAATTTTCAGAATGCACAAAATTGGGCTTTGTAACAGGAGAACATGCCGTCGAAAGAGATGGCACAAAGTAACGTCTCCGGAGAGCAAATCAAAGAGCGAGAAGTGGCGCAGATATTTCGAGACAGTGACTGTTTAACGAAAACACGCAGAATTTTCGAACGCCTCTTGAAAGACCTGCGCCTCTTATTTGCAACTTTAAGGCGATGCCTTTGAAGCTGAAATTTAGTATACCTCTTTCCACTTCATGTTCTCCTGATATATTGGCCAAAATCTGGCGAAAATTTTCAGAATCCACAAAATTGGGCTTTGTAACAGGAGAACATGCCGTCGAAAGAGATGGCACAAAGTAACGTCTCCGGAGAGCAAATCAAAGAGCGAGAAGAGGCGCAGATGTTTCGAGACAGTGACTGTTTAACGAAGAGACGCAGAATTTTCGAACGCCTCTTGCAAGGCCTGCGCCTCTTATTTGCAACTTTAAGGCGATGCCTTTGAAGCTGAAATTTAGTATACCTCTTTCCACTTCATGTTCTCCTGATATATTGGCCAAAATCGGGCGAAAATTTTCAGAATGCACAAAATTGGGCTTTGTAATAGGAGAGCATGCCGTCGAAAGAGATGGAACAAAGTAACGTCTCCGGAGAGCAAATCAAAGAGCGAGAAGTGGCGCAGATATTTCGAGACAGTGACTGTTTAACGAAGACACGCAGAATTTTCGAACGCCTCTTGAAAGACCTGCGCCTCTTATTTGCAACTTTAAGGCAATCCCTTTGAAGCTGAAATTTAGTATACCGCTTTCCACTTCATTTTCTCCTGATATATTGGCCAAAATCTGGCGAAAATTTCGAGAATACACAAGATTGAGCTGTGTAACAGGACAACATGCCGTTGAAAGAGATGGAACAAAGTAACGTCTCCGGAGAGCACATTAAAAAGCGAGAAGTGGCGCAGATATTTCGAGACAGTGACTGTTTAACGAAGCCACGCAGAATTTTCGAACGCCTCTTGAAAGACCTGCGCCTCTTATTTGCAACTTTAAGGCGATGCCTTTGAAGCTGAAATTTAGTATACCTCTTTCCACTTCATGTTCTCCTGATATATTGGCCAAAATCTGGCGAAAATTTTCAGAATCCACAAAATTGTGCTTTGTAACAGGAGAACATGCCGTCGAATGAGATGGCACAAAGTAACGTCTCCGGAGAGCAAATCAAAGAGCGAGAAGAGGCGCAGATGTTTCGAGACAGTGACTGTTTAACGAAGAGACGCAGAATTTTCGAACGCCTCTTGCAAGGCCTGCGCCTCTTATTTGCAACTTTAAGGCGATGCCTTTGAAGCTGAAATTTAGTATACCTCTTTCCACTTCATGTTCTCCTGATATATTGGCCAAAATCTGGCGAAAATTTTCAGAATGCACAAAATTGGGCTTTGTAATAGGAGAGCATGCCGTCGAAAGAGATGGAACAAAGTAACGTCTCCGGAGAGCAAATCAAAGAGCGAGAAGTGGCGCAGATATTTCGAGACAGCGACTGTTTAACGAAGCCACGCAGAATTTTCGAACGCCTCTTGAAAGACCTGCGCCTCTTATTTGCAACTTTAATGCGATGCCTTTGAAGCTGAAATTTAGTATACCTCTTTCCACTTCATGTTCTCCTGATATATTGGCCAAAATCTGGCGAAAATTTTCAGAATCCACAAAATTGGGCTTTGTAACAGGAGAACATGCCGTCGAAAGAGATGGCACAAAGTAACGTCTCCGGAGAGCAAATCAAAGAGCGAGAAGAGGCGCAGATGTTTCGAGACAGTGACTGTTTAACGAAGAGACGCAGAATTTTCGAACGCCTCTTGCAAGGCCTGCACCTCTTATTTGCAACTTTAAGGCGATGCCTTTGAAGCTGAAATTTAGTATACCTCTTTCCACTTCATGTTCTCCTGATATATTGGCCAAAATCTGGCGAAAATTTTCAGAATGCACAAAATTGGGCTTTGTAATAGGAGAGCATGCCGTCGAAAGAGATGGAACAAAGTAACGTCTCCGGAGAGCACATCAAAGAGCGAGAAGTGGCGCAGATATTTCGAGACAGTGACTGTTTAACGAAACCACGCAGAATTTTCGAACGCCTCTTGAAAGACCTGCGCCTCTTATTTGCAACTTTAAGGCGATGCCTTTGAAGCTGAAATTTAGTATACCTCTTTCCACTTCATGTTCTCCTGATATATTGGCCAAAATCTGGCGAAAATTTTCAGAATCCACAAAATTGGGCTTTGTAACAGGAGAACATGCCGTCGAAAGAGATGGCACAAAGTAACGTCTCCGGAGAGCAAATCAAAGAGCGAGAAGAGGCGCAGATGTTTCGAGACAGTGACTGTTTAACGAAGAGACGCAGAATTTTCGAACGCCTCTTGCAAGGCCTGCACCTCTTGTTTGCAACTTTAAGGCGATGCCTTTGAAGCTGAAATTTAGTATACCTCTTTCCACTTCATGTTCTCCTGATATATTGGCCAAAATCTGGCGAAAATTTTCAGAATGCACAAAATTGGGCTTTGTAATAGGAGAACATGCCGTCGAAAGAGATGGAACAAAGTAACGTCTGCGGAGAGCAAATCAAAGAGCGAGAAGTGGCGCAGATATTTCGAGACAGTGACTCTTTAACGAAGACACGCAGAATTTTCGAACGCCTCTTGAAAGGCCTGCGCCTCTTATTTGCAACTTTAAGGCGATGCCTTTAAAGCAGAAATTTAGAATACCTCTTTCCACTTCATTTTCTTCTGATATATTGGCCAAAATCTGGCGAAAATTTCGAGAATACACACAATTGAGCTTTGTAACAGGACAACATGCCGTTGAATGAGATGGAACAAAGTAATGTCTCTGGAGAGCAAATCAAAGAGCGAGAAGTGGCGCAGGTGTTTCGAGACAGTGATTGTTTAACAACGAGACGCAGAATTTTCGAACGCCTCTTGAAAGGCCTGCGCCTCTTATTTGCAACTTTAAGGTGATGCCTTTGAAGCTGAAATTTAGTATACCTCTTTCCACTTCATGTTCTCCTGATATATTGGCCAAAATCTGGCGAAAATTTTCAGAATGCACAAAATTGGGCTTTATAATAGGAGAACATGCCGTTGAAAGAGATGGAACAAAGTAACGTCTCTGGAGAGCAAATCAAAAAGCGAGAAGTGGCGCAGGTGTTTCGAGACAGTGACTGTTTAACGAAGACACGCAGAATTTTCGAACGCCTCTTGAAACACCTGCGCCTCTTATTTGCAACTTTAAGGCGATCCCTTTGAAGCTGAAATTTAGTATACCTCTTTCCACTTCATTTTCTCCTGATATATTGGCCAAAATCTGGCGAAAATTTCGAGAATACACAAGATTGAGCTTTGTAACAGGACAACATGCCGTTGAAAGAGATGGAACAAAGTAACGTCTCCGGAGAGCACATCAAAGAGCGAGAAGTGGCGCAGATATTTCGAGACAGTGACTGTTTAACGAAACCACGCAGAATTTTCGAACGCCTCTTGAAAGACCTGCGCCTCTTATTTGCAACTTTAAGGCGATGCCTTTGAAGCTGAAATTTAGTATACCTCTTTCCACTTCATGTTCTCCTGATATATTGGCCAAAATCTGGCGAAAATTTTCAGAATCCACAAAATTGGGCTTTGTAACAGGAGAACATGCCGTCGAAAGAGATGGCACAAAGTAACGTCTCCGGAGAGCAAATCAAAGAGCGAGAAGAGGCGCAGATGTTTCGAGACAGTGACTGTTTAACGAAGAGGCGCAGAATTTTCGAACGCCTCTTGCAAGGCCTGCACCTCTTATTTGCAACTTTAAGGCGATGCCTTTGAAGCTGAAATTTAGTATACCTCTTTCCACTTCATGTTCTCCTGATATATTGGCCAAAATCTGGCGAAAATTTTCAGAATGCACAAAATTGGGCTTTGTAACAGGAGAACATGCCGTCGAAAGAGATGGAACAAAGTAACGTCTCCGGAGAGCAAATCAAAGAGCGAGAAGTGGCGCAGATATTTCGAGACAGTGACTGTTTAACGAAGACACGCAGAATTTTCGAACGCCTCTTGAAAGACCTGCGCCTCTTATTTGCAACTTTAAGGCGATGCCTTTAAAGCAGAAATTTAGAATACCTCTTTCCACTTCATTTTCTCCTGATATATTGGCCAAAATCTGGCGAAAATTTCGAGAATACACACAATTGAGCTTTGTAACAGGACAACATGCCGTTGAATGAGATGGAACAAAGTAATGTCTCTGGAGAGCAAATCAAAGAGCGAGAAGTGGCGCAGGTGTTTCGAGACAGTGATTGTTTAACAACGAGACGCAGAATTTTCGAACGCCTCTTGAAAGGCCTGCGCCTCTTATTTGCAACTTTAAGGCGATGCCTTTGAAGCTGAAATTTAGTATACCTCTTTCCACTTCATGTTCTCCTGATATATTGGCCAAAATCTGGCGAAAATTTTCAGAATGCACAAAATTGGGCTTTGTAACAGGAGAACATGCCGTCGAAAGAGATGGAACAAAGTAACGTCTCCGGAGAGCAAATCAAAGAGCGAGAAGTGGCGCAGATATTTCGAGACAGTGACTGTTTAACGAAGACACGCAGAATTTTCGAACGCCTCTTGAAAGACCTGCGCCTCTTATTTGCAACTTTAAGGCGATGCCTTTAAAGCAGAAATTTAGAATACCTCTTTCCACTTCATTTTCTCCTGATATATTGGCCAAAATCTGGCGAAAATTTCGAGAATACACACAATTGAGCTTTGTAACAGGACAACATGCCGTTGAATGAGATGGAACAAAGTAATGTCTCTGGAGAGCAAATCAAAGAGCGAGAAGTGGCGCAGGTGTTTCGAGACAGTGATTGTTTAACAACGAGACGCAGAATTTTCGAACGCCTCTTGAAAGGCCTGCGCCTCTTATTTGCAACTTTAAGGTGATGCCTTTGAAGCTGAAATTTAGTATACCTCTTTCCACTTCATGTTCTCCTGATATATTGGCCAAAATCTGGCGAAAATTTTCAGAATGCACAAAATTGGGCTTTATAATAGGAGAACATGCCGTTGAAAGAGATGGAACAAAGTAACGTCTCTGGAGAGCAAATCAAAAAGCGAGAAGTGGCGCAGGTGTTTCGAGACAGTGACTGTTTAACGAAGACACGCAGAATTTTCGAACGCCTCTTGAAACACCTGCGCCTCTTATTTGCAACTTTAAGGCGATCCCTTTGAAGCTGAAATTTAGTATACCTCTTTCCACTTCATTTTCTCCTGATATATTGGCCAAAATCTGGCGAAAATTTCGAGAATACACAAGATTGAGCTTTGTAACAGGACAACATGCCGTTGAAAGAGATGGAACAAAGTAACGTCTCCGGAGAGCACATCAAAGAGCGAGAAGTGGCGCAGATATTTCGAGACAGTGACTGTTTAACGAAACCACGCAGAATTTTCGAACGCCTCTTGAAAGACCTGCGCCTCTTATTTGCAACTTTAAGGCGATGCCTTTGAAGCTGAAATTTAGTATACCTCTTTCCACTTCATGTTCTCCTGATATATTGGCCAAAATCTGGCGAAAATTTTCAGAATCCACAAAATTGGGCTTTGTAACAGGAGAACATGCCGTCGAAAGAGATGGCACAAAGTAACGTCTCCGGAGAGCAAATCAAAGAGCGAGAAGAGGCGCAGATGTTTCGAGACAGTGACTGTTTAACGAAGAGGCGCAGAATTTTCGAACGCCTCTTGCAAGGCCTGCACCTCTTATTTGCAACTTTAAGGCGATGCCTTTGAAGCTGAAATTTAGTATACCTCTTTCCACTTCATGTTCTCCTGATATATTGGCCAAAATCTGGCGAAAATTTTCAGAATGCACAAAATTGGGCTTTGTAATAGGAGAGCATGCCGTCGAAAGAGATGGAACAAAGTAACGTCTCCGGAGAGCAAATCAAAGAGCGAGAAGTGGCGCAGATATTTCGCGACAGTGACTGTTTAACGAAGACACGCAGAATTTTCGAACGCCTCTTGAAAGACCTGCGCCTCTTATTTGCAACTTTAAGGCGATCCCTTTGAAGCTGAAATTTAGTATACCTCTTTCCACTTCATTTTCTCCTGATATATTGGCCAAAATCTGGCGAAAATTTCGAGAATACACACAATTGAGCTTTGTAACAGGACAACATGCCGTTGAATGAGATGGAACAAAGTAATGTCTCTGGAGAGCAAATCAAAGAGCGAGAAGTGGCGCAGGTGTTTCGAGACAGTGATTGTTTAACAACGAGACGCAGAATTTTCGAACGCCTCTTGAAAGGCCTGCGCCTCTTATTTGCAACTTTAAGGCGATGCCTTTGAAGCTGAAATTTAGTATACCTCTTTCCACTTCATGTTCTCCTGATATATTGGCCAAAATCTGGCGAAAATTTTCAGAATGCACAAAATTGGGCTTTGTAACAGGAGAACATGCCGTCGAAAGAGATGGAACAAAGTAACGTCTCCGGAGAGCAAATCAAAGAGCGAGAAGTGGCGCAGATATTTCGAGACAGTGACTGTTTAACGAAGACACGCAGAATTTTCGAACGCCTCTTGAAAGACCTGCGCCTCTTATTTGCAACTTTAAGGCGATGCCTTTGAAGCTGAAATTTAGTATACCTCTTTCCACTTCATGTTCTCCTGATATATTGGCCAAAATCTGGCGAAAATTTTCAGAATGCACAAAATTGGGCTTTGTAATAGGAGAGCATGCCGTCGAAAGAGATGGAACAAAGTAACGTCTCCGGAGAGCACATCAAAGAGCGAGAAGTGGCGCAGATGTTTCGAGACAGTGACTGTTTAACGAAGAGACGCAGAATTTTCGAACGCCTCTTGCAAGGCCTGCACCTCTTATTTGCAACTTTAAGGCGATGCCTTTGAAGCTGAAATTTAGTATACCTCTTTCCACTTCATGTTCTCCTGATATATTGGCCAAAATCTGGCGAAAATATTCAGAATGCACAAAATTGGGCTTTGTAATAGGAGAGCATGCCGTCGAAAGAGATGGAACAAAGTAACGTCTCCGGAGAGCAAATCAAAGAGCGAGAAGTGGCGCAGGTGTTTCGAGACAGTGACTGTTTAACGAAGACACGCAGAATTTTCGAACGCCTCTTGAAAGACCTGCGCCTCTTATTTGCAACTTTAAGGCGATCCCTTTGAAGCTGAAATTTAGTATACCTCTTTCCACTTCATTTTCTCCTGATATATTGGCAAAAATCTGGCGAAAATTTCGAGAATACACAAAATTGAGCTTTGTAACAGGACAACATGCCGTTGAAAGAGATGGAACAAAGTAACGTCTCTGGAGAGCAAATCAAAAAGCGAGAAGTGGCGCAGGTGTTTCGAGACAGTGACTGTTTAACGAAGACACGCAGAATTTTCGAACGCCTCTTGAAAGACCTGCGCCTCTTATTTGCAACTTTAAGGCGATCCCTTTGATGCTGAAATTTAGTATACCTCTTTCCACTTCATGTTCTCCTGATATATTGGCCAAAATCTGGCGAAAATTTTCAGAATGCACAAAATTGGGCTTTGTAACAGGAGAACATGCCGTTGAAAGAGATGGAACAAAGTAACGTCTCCGGAGAGCACATCAAAGAGCGAGAAGTGGCGCAGGTGTTTCGAGACAGTGATTGTTTAACAACGAGACGCAGAATTTTCGAACGCCTCTTGAAAGGCCTGCGCCTCTTATTTGCAACTTTAAGGCGATGCCTTTGAAGCTGAAATTTAGTATACCTCTTTCGACTTCATGTTCTCCTGATATATTGGCCAAAATCTGGCGAAAATTTTCAGAATGCACAAAATTGGGCTTTGTAACAGGAGAACATGCCGTCGAAAGAGATGGAACAAAGTAACGTCTCCGGAGAGCAAATCAAAGAGCGAGAAGTGGCGCAGATATTTCGAGACAGTGACTGTTTAACGAAGAGACGCAGAATTTTCGAACGCCTCTTGCAAGGCCTGCGCCTCTTATTTGCAACTTTAAGGCGATGCCTTTGAAGCTGAAATTTAGTATACCTCTTTCCACTTCATGTTCTCCTGATATATTGGCCAAAATCTGGCAAAAATTTTCAGAATGCACAAAATTGGGCTTTGTAATAGGAAAACATGCCGTCGAAAGAGATGGAACAAAGTAACGTCTCCTGAGAGCAAATCAAAGAGCGAGAAGTGGCGCAGATAGTTCGAGACAGTGACTGTTTAACGAAGACACGCAGAATTTTCGAACGCTTCTTGAAAGGCCTGCGCCTCTTATTTGCAACTTTAAGGCGATGCCTTTGAAGCTGAAATTTAGTATACGTCTTTCGACTTCATGTTCTCCTGATATATTGGCCAAAATCTGGCGAAACTTTTCAGAATGCACAAAATTGGGCTTTGTAACAGGAGAACATGCCGTCGAAAGAGATGGCACAAAGTAACGTCTCCGGAGAGCAAATCAAAGAGCGAGAAGAGGCGCAAATGTTTCGAGACAGTGATTGTTTAACAACGAGACGCAGAATTTTCGAACGCCTCTTGAAAGGCCTGCGCCTCTTATTTGCAACTTTAAGGCGATGCCTTTGAAGCTGAAATTTAGTATACCTCTTTCGACTTCATGTTCTCCTGATATATTGGCCAAAATCTGGCGAAAATTTTCAGAATGCACAAAATTGGGCTTTGTAACAGGAGAACATGCCGTCGAAAGAGATGGAACAAAGTAACGTCTCCGGAGAGCAAATCAAAGAGCGAGAAGTGGCGCAGATATTTCGAGACAGTGACTGTTTAACGAAGACACGCAGAATTTTCGAACGCCTCTTGAAAGGCCTGCGCCTCTTATTTGCAACTTTAAGGCGATGCCTTTGAAGCTGAAATTTAGTATACCTCTTTCGACTTCATGTTCTCCTGATATATTGGCCAAAATCTGGCGAAAATTTTCAGAATGCACAAAATTGGGCTTTGTAACAGGAGAACATGCCGTCGAAAGAGATGGAACAAAGTAACGTCTCCGGAGAGCAAATCAAAGAGCGAGAAGTGGCGCAAGAGTTTCGAGACAGTGACTGTTTAACGAAGACACGCAGAATTTTCGAACGCCTCTTGAAAGACCTGCGCCTCTTATTTGAAACTTTAAGGCGATGCCTTTGAAGCTGAAATTTAGTATACCTCTTTCCACTTCATGTTCTCCTGATATATTGGCCAAAATCTGGCGAAAATTTTCAGAATCCACAAAATTGGGCTTTGTAACAGGAGAACATGCCGTCGAAAGAGATGGCACAAAGTAACGTCTCCGGAGAGCAAATCAAAGAGCGAGAAGAGGCGCAGATGTTTCGAGACAGTGACTGTTTAACGAAGAGACGCAGAATTTTCGAACGCCTCTTGCAAGGCCTGCACCTCTTATTTGCAACTTTAAGGCGATGCCTTTGAAGCTGAAATTTAGTATACCTCTTTCCACTTCATGTTCTCCTGATATATTGGCCAAAATCTGGCGAAAATATTCAGAATGCACAAAATTGGGCTTTGTAATAGGAGAGCATGCCGTCGAAAGAGATGGAACAAAGTAACGTCTCCGGAGAGCAAATCAAAGAGCGAGAAGTGGCGCAGGTGTTTCGAGACAGTGACTGTTTAACGAAGACACGCAGAATTTTCGAACGCCTCTTGAAAGACCTGCGCCTCTTATTTGCAACTTTAAGGCGATCCCTTTGAAGCTGAAATTTAGTATACCTCTTTCCACTTCATTTTCTCCTGATATATTGGCCAAAATCTGGCGAAAATTTCGAGAATACACAAAATTGAGCTTTGTAACAGGACAACATGCCGTTGAAAGAGATGGAACAAAGTAACGTCTCTGGAGAGCAAATCAAAAAGCGAGAAGTGGCGCAGGTGTTTCGAGACAGTGACTGTTTAACGAAGACACGCAGAATTTTCGAACGCCTCTTGAAAGACCTGCGCCTCTTATTTGCAACTTTAAGGCGATCCCTTTGATGCTGAAATTTAGTATACCTCTTTCCACTTCATGTTCTCCTGATATATTGGCCAAAATCTGGCGAAAATTTTCAGAATGCACAAAATTGGGCTTTGTAACAGGAGAACATGCCGTTGAAAGAGATGGAACAAAGTAACGTCTCCGGAGAGCACATCAAAGAGCGAGAAGTGGCGCAGGTGTTTCGAGACAGTGATTGTTTAACAACGAGACGCAGAATTTTCGAACGCCTCTTGAAAGGCCTGCGCCTCTTATTTGCAACTTTAAGGCGATGCCTTTGAAACTGAAATTTAGTATACCTCTTTCGACTTCATGTTCTCCTGATATATTGGCCAAAATCTGGCGAAAATTTTCAGAATGCACAAAATTGGGCTTTGTAACAGGAGAACATGCCGTCGAAAGTGATGGAACAAAGTAACGTCTCCGGAGAGCAAATCAAAGAGCGAGAAGTGGCGCAGATATTTCGAGACAGTGACTGTTTAACGAAGAGACGCAGAATTTTCGAACGCCTCTTGCAAGGCCTGCGCCTCTTATTTGCAACTTTAAGGCGATGCCTTTGAAGCTGAAATTTAGTATACCTCTTTCCACTTCATGTTCTCCTGATATATTGGCCAAAATCTGGCAAAAATTTTCAGAATGCACAAAATTGGGCTTTGTAATAGGAAAACATGCCGTCGAAAGAGATGGAACAAAGTAACGTCTCCTGAGAGCAAATCAAAGAGCGAGAAGTGGCGCAGATAGTTCGAGACAGTGACTGTTTAACGAAGACACGCAGAATTTTCGAACGCTTCTTGAAAGGCCTGCGCCTCTTATTTGCAACTTTAAGGCGATGCCTTTGAAGCTGAAATTTAGTATACGTCTTTCGACTTCATGTTCTCCTGATATATTGGCCAAAATCTGGCGAAAATTTTCAGAATGCACAAAATTGGGCTTTGTAACAGGAGAACATGCCGTCGAAAGAGATGGCACAAAGTAACGTCTCCGGAGAGCAAATCAAAGAGCGAGAAGAGGCGCAAATGTTTCGAGACAGTGATTGTTTAACAACGAGACGCAGAATTTTCGAACGCCTCTTGAAAGGCCTGCGCCTCTTATTTGCAACTTTAAGGCGATGCCTTTGAAGCTGAAGTTTAGTATACCTCTTTCGACTTCATGTTCTCCTGATATATTGGCCAAAATCTGGCGAAAATTTTCAGAATGCACAAAATTGGGCTTTGTAACAGGAGAACATGCCGTCGAAAGAGATGGAACAAAGTAACGTCTCCGGAGAGCAAATCAAAGAGCGAGAAGTGGCGCAGATATTTCGAGACAGTGACTGTTTAACGAAGACACGCAGAATTTTCGAACGCCTCTTGAAAGGCCTGCGCCTCTTATTTGCAACTTTAAGGCGATGCCTTTGAAGCTGAAATTTAGTATACCTCTTTCGACTTCATGTTCTCCTGATATATTGGCCAAAATCTGGCGAAAATTTTCAGAATGCACAAAATTGGGCTTTGTAACAGGAGAACATGCCGTCGAAAGAGATGGAACAAAGTAACGTCTCCGGAGAGCAAATCAAAGAGCGAGAAGTGGCGCAAGAGTTTCGAGACAGTGACTGTTTAACGAAGACACGCAGAATTTTCGAACGCCTCTTGAAAGACCTGCGCCTCTTATTTGAAACTTTAAGGCGATGCCTTTGAAGCTGAAATTTAGTATACCTCTTTCCACTTCATGTTCTCCTGATATATTGGCCAAAATCTGGCGAAAATTTTCAGAATCCACAAAATTGGGCTTTGTAACAGGAGAACATGCCGTCGAAAGAGATGGCACAAAGTAACGTCTCCGGAGAGCAAATCAAAGAGCGAGAAGAGGCGCAGATGTTTCGAGACAGTGACTGTTTAACGAAGAGACGCAGAATTTTCGAACGCCTCTTGCAAGGCCTGCACCTCTTATTTGCAACTTTAAGGCGATGCCTTTGAAGCTGAAATTTAGTATACCTCTTTCCACTTCATGTTCTCCTGATATATTGGCCAAAATCTGGCGAAAATATTCAGAATGCACAAAATTGGGCTTTGTAATAGGAGAGCATGCCGTCGAAAGAGATGGAACAAAGTAACGTCTCCGGAGAGCAAATCAAAGAGCGAGAAGTGGCGCAGGTGTTTCGAGACAGTGACTGTTTAACGAAGACACGCAGAATTTTCGAACGCCTCTTGAAAGACCTGCGCCTCTTATTTGCAACTTTAAGGCGATCCCTTTGAAGCTGAAATTTAGTATACCTCTTTCCACTTCATTTTCTCCTGATATATTGGCCAAAATCTGGCGAAAATTTCGAGAATACACAAAATTGAGCTTTGTAACAGGACAACATGCCGTTGAAAGAGATGGAACAAAGTAACGTCTCTGGAGAGCAAATCAAAAAGCGAGAAGTGGCGCAGGTGTTTCGAGACAGTGACTGTTTAACGAAGACACGCAGAATTTTCGAACGCCTCTTGAAAGACCTGCGCCTCTTATTTGCAACTTTAAGGCGATCCCTTTGATGCTGAAATTTAGTATACCTCTTTCCACTTCATGTTCTCCTGATATATTGGCCAAAATCTGGCGAAAATTTTCAGAATGCACAAAATTGGGCTTTGTAACAGGAGAACATGCCGTCGAAAGAGATGGAACAAAGTAACGTCTCCGGAGAGCAAATCAAAGAGCGAGAAGTGGCGCAGATATTTCGAGACAGTGACTGTTTAACGAAGAGACGCAGAATTTTCGAACGCCTCTTGAAAGACCTGCGCCTCTTATTTGAAACTTTAAGGCGATGCCTTTGAAGCTGAAATTTAGTATACCTCTTTCCACTTCATGTTCTCCTGATTTGTGG